>NC_086320.1:190144337-190444337 GCF_036172605.1 Pelobates fuscus | reverse complement strand
AACAGACAAGACAACAATACAATTGAAATACAGTGCATGCATTACAGTTCAAATGAAATCAACAATAATCCCTTTCCTTCTACATGTGCTTACTCCAAAGTCACCTTTCTCAACCTCGTAGTGTCCCCGCTCGGAGAACGACTTTCATAAGTCTCACTACCAGCGGCCAAGGATAACAGCTAACACCGGTCCGAAATCCTTTCCAGCCTCCCTCTACTCTGCAGTCCACAAGAATGTGGCCACGTCTATCCTCATTCCCGTAGTGCCCCTATAAAACCCACTTTATAAGTCTCACTACCACGTGATGCGAAAAACAAGCAATACCTGCCTGAATTCCCCCAGGAAACAAAGTCCCCTGCCACAAGGCTAAGTCTCCTACCACGATTAAATAATCAGTGGACCTTCAGCTCAACTAGAGCCGAAGGGTCCGGGTCAGGACGTCCCCAACTCAACTAGAGCTGGATGGTCCGGGTCAGGACGTCCCCAACTCAACTAGAGCTGGATAGTCCGAACGCGCACAGTGAAGCTAGCTAGGCTATCAAAGTGACACAAACTTGGATCACAGGAAACTATGATTCTACACAGATCCCACAGTTCCACAAACTTCTTTTTCCTTACAGCCACAGCCACGAGGCTCCTAAAAGAAGTAAACAGGCAAAGAAGACCCCCCAGGAACACATCCACGGGTCAACCCCTCTTTTTCCTTACAACCACAGCACCGTGGTTCCTAAAAGAGGTAAAACAGGCAACAGAAGACCCCCCAGGAACACATCCACGGGTCAACCCCCCTTTATCCCAAAAGGGGTAAAATACAAACAGATAGACAGACACACTGAAGACCCAGGCAAGTCCCCTCAGGTCCACCCCCCTTTATCCCAAAAAGGGGAAAACAAGCAAGACAGAACCCCAGGCAAATCCCCTGCAGGTCCACCCCCCCTTTATCTCAAAATGGGGAAACAGGCAAACAATTCAAACACAATTCAAACACACCCAGGCAACAGATAGACTAAAATGCAGGTAAACAAGTGAGTAACGAGACACCGGGCAAGATATTACCTGTCTTTGATGTCCTCCCGGGAAGCAGTCACAGACACGTGGACGGGTCAATCAAAGGGGCCGGAACGTACCGGTGGCTCTGCAGAAGTCTCTACCGTGTATCTGGAGGTGATCAATCTCCCTTCCTACCCCCAGGATTCCCCCGTCCAACAGCATCTTCCTTAGGACGGCTCACCGGCCAGAGGCCATAGCCCGATGCCCCACGTTGGGAGCCAAGTTGTTATGGTACTTTTTGAAAGTAAACCAAAATGTTCAAAGTCTATCTGTTCCTGTCCAAATCTGAGATGATTAAATTGCGTATACGCAGAAGTAAGCTCACACTGACACATGGAGTTCAGGTTAAAAGCACTTCAGAAAATTTAATGCAATCTGGTTGGAAAACAGTTGTGCAGATCTTTTTAAAAGCAAAATGACATCATCATTGAATATCAGATAATAACAAATAAACATCATTGATTGGATTAAACATTATGTGACTAACTTCGTGTCCACCCACCAATATTATTAATTGGCTCAGGGGTTTGAGTGACCAGCTAGGTGTCCTCCCACCGGGAGGTGGTATTGTTCTGGACAAGGGTGTGGACAGAAGGCTCAGGCGCCATCTTTCCCAGCATGAGGTTTACTCGGTGGAAAGGGGGGCTTGAGCGTCATTTTACACAGTCAGTGATATCAGGCCTCATGTCCAGGTGCAAGGTCTCTTATGAATAGAACATTTCATTACTACTGTGTTCTCGTGGCCTTCAAACTATACTATCTTACAAGTCCTAAGGAGTAGCCGGCAAGTCTTAAGGAGTAGCCAGCACCTCCTGGTACTTGTCCTTGTAGGAAACACGGTCTTTGTCTACTGTATTAATTGGGTTGGGAAATTCAGTCACGTAAGGTAGTTTTAAAATGAACAAGTTAAGTCATGAGGACAAAATGGAGGATTTGAAGAAGTCAGGTTAGGAGGACAAAATGGAGGATTGTCACAATATAAGGTTAAAATGGAGTTAGTACAATAATTCAATACAAGTACAATAATAATTTTTAATAATTCCACATCATGTGTATATAATTAATTCAGTGTGTGTGTGGTTGTGTAGTGTGTATATAATGAATGCAGAGTGTGTGTTTGTGTGTAGTGTGTGTATATAATGAACGCAGCGTGTGTGTGTTTGTGTGAATGCAGTGTGTGTGTATATAATGAATGCAGTGTGTGTTTGTGTGAGTGTGTGTGTATATAATGCAGAGTGTGTGCATTATATACACACACACTCTGCATTATATACACACACACTCTGCATTATATACACACACACTCATACAAACACACACTCTGCGTGTGTATATAATGCAGAGTGTGTGTATATATAATGCAGTTTGTGTGAATGCAGAGTGTGTGTGTGTGTGTAAACTGGGTGGGGGGAGGGCATTTTTATTATTATTTTGTTTTTAAATATTATATTAATATAATTATTTTAATATTTTTTAATATTATTATTTTAATTATTTTAACATTTAATATTTTTTTTTTTGTCCCCCCTCCCTGCTTGTTGCAAGGCTGTAACATTCCCTGGTGGTCCAGTGGATGGGCTGTGCAGTGGGGGGCCGGAGCGAGCTGTTACTTACCTTTGTAGCAGCTCCGGTCAGCTCCCTGTCAGCTCCGTGCAGCTCCCCCGTTCAGCTCACAGTGTAAGTGTCGTGGTCTGTGTGGCGCACGGAGCGTTGCCACGGTAACCCGTGGCAACACTCTGACGGCTGCGGGTGTCGCGAGACTTACACTGGGAGCTGAACTAGGGAGCTGCACGTAGCTGACAGGGAGCTGACCGGAGCTGCTACAAAGGTAAGTAAGAGCTCACTGCCAGCCCCCAACAGGACCACCGGGCTTGTAATGAGCCCGGCGGTCCTGGTCTGGATTATGGCAATGTAAGTTGCCATAATACAGACCTTGACTCGAGTATATACCGTATATATAATTAAATTTTTAATTTTTTATGAAATCATTCATACAAAATGAAAATTTCACCGGTGCACATGTTTAAGTGTTATTTCTTTATATTTTCTCAGATTACATTTTATTTTAGAATTTTTTTTTGTACTTTTTAACAGTTGAATTATATACTTTGTGTTCTTTTAACAATGACTGGCTGTAGGTATTTAGTATCCAACTGCAAACTTTTAAAGGGACATTATAGTCACCAAAACAACTTTAGCTTAATTAAGTAGATTTGGTGTATAGATCATGTCCCTGCAGTCTTACTGCTCAATTATCTGCCATTTAGGTGTTAAATCACTTTGCTGATACAGTCCTAGTCACACCTCCCAGCATGTGACTTACACAGCCTTCCTAAACACTTCCTGTAAGTCATCACATTTTTACCTTTCCTTTATTGCAAATCTTGTTTAATTCAGAATTTCCAATCTCTTGCTCTGTTAATAGTTTGCTAGACAATGCAGGGTGTGTATGTTTAACCCCTTAAGGACACACGACATGTGTGACATGTCATGATTCCTTTTTATTCCAGAAGTTTGGTCCTTAAGGGGTTAAAGTTCAATTTATAGAGCAGGAGATACAAAATTTTAAAGTAAGTTACATCTGATTGAAAGTGAACCCATTTTTATTTCATGCAGGCTGTGGTAGTCACAGCCATAGAAGGAGTAGCTAGGGCTGCATAAACAGAAACAAATGTGATTTGACTCTTAAATGGCAGATAATTGAGCAGTGAGATTTCAGAAGCATGACCGGTACACCAAAACTGCTTAATTAAGCTAATGTTGTTTTGGTGACTATAGTGTCCCTTTAAGATTGACATAATAATGACTTTCACAGAGCATAATATTTAATTTACACTTTGCTGATCTTTGATTCGTTTCACCTATGTAGCGATTAATCCAAGGTTACATGCTAAGAATGTTTGGTGTTCTTTTGACATTGCTGACTTTAATTTTTATATTTATATTTTTGTTTGACCTTTTATGCATAATTAATGACTGTTGAGTAAGTATATTGGATATGGCTCTAGTGTGTTCATGTTTCTTATTCTGTGCTTTATTGTATATGAACCTTTTTATCTATGAGTATTCTGCTGTTAACATTAAGCCATTCAATGCTTGTGTTTTTTAATTGTATTAACCTGAGCTATGTTAATTGTGAGCCTTTTAAGTTTTTGACAGTCACCTCCTCCCATACACTTTGTGTCTCAGGGGTAGGGTTTCTTTATGGTGAGATGTGTACTTAGCTGAAGAAAACAATTAATGTATTTTATTTTGATTGCCTATTTATTTTGCTTTTTGGCATGGTGGATTTATCATGATGTCTCCATAAGTAATGATGGTTTTAACACAATGAAATAAAGATCTGTTTTCATTAAACTGATTTTCAGAGAGCTGGACTGTTTGCGCTGTTTTCTTTTCCTTTTTATATTAATGGGGATGTCTGAACCTCTGCTTTGTTGTTTCTCCATGACTCTGTGAATATTAGTAAGTGTTTGTTGTTTCATATGCTGTTGGTTAGAAGTGAATGTAGCCCTTTACAGACGCCTTTGCTTTAGGGTGGCTGCTTTATTTAACCTTCTCAGTTTGTCAACAGTCATACAATGTAAGCAAAGTATTTACAATTGATAGAGGTGGCTCTAATTCATGCCTATTTACCAATATCTATAAAGCATGAAACTTGTTCACTGCAATAGAAATGAGAGAAATTCACTGCCTGACTGCAACAGATGTCTGCTACTGCTTGATGATTGATTGCAGGGGTGTGTGAAGAAGTGTGTGGGCTCATGCTGTATGATGAGCTGTCACATAGCTGCCATTGTAAATTGGGGTTCATCTGCAAAAACGCAGCAGGCTGACTTGTCATTTTAACTCTTGCTTCTATCCTTGGAGCATACATTAACAATATAGTTTAATATCACCATAAAGAAATGTTAAATATAAATGAGAAAAAAAAATTGTAGGGTTTATTCTTTAAAGACTGAATTGAAAACTATAATTTTGCATAGTAAAAAAAAATATTTTTCTAAACTGCTTTGGCTGGGGAAATTTGTTTCAAGATGGAAGAATATTCTTACTGGAATAATGTGGGCAGCCAAAACAGCTGAAAATGGCGCCTAGCTGCCTATGAATATGCTGACAAATGACTACAATGCTGATGGCCTAATGGATAGGCAATATTAGGCATTTCTGGAATGCAAATTCTGAGTTGCCAAAATTAGATTATTACACAAAGTGAAGGAAATAAAAAAAAAAAAAATGTATACAAAAATGAAAGCAAAAAGTGACACAGCCAGTCTGTAGCTTCAATGATCATCCTTCATTGTGGGAGAAAAGTGCCGTGTCAGCTTCTCCCAACCACACCTGCGGAGATAACAGGTATAGTCACACTGCAAGATTCAGCCAGGTAGCCCAATACCTCTACAATGAAAGGCATTAAAAAAAAAAAGGGAACTGCAGCAGGAGAAATTTAAATAGCATTTTTAAAAATGTGTATTCTCTGTCAGATTTTAGATTACTTCTGCAAATTTCAAAACAACCTTGAAGGAAAAAGCGAGTGACCATTTAGATCTCAGCTAGCAGATTATGATTTCTCAAGTATCAAAATGAAGGGCAGGGCAACCCAAGTTGAGGGGATTTGACTTGAGGAATGTTCCATCAGTTGTGGGGACATTGAGTGTTGGATATTCAGAATATACCACGTAAGAATTTACTCTCTCATTTTGTAAACTGATCAGTGAACATGACAATAACTGCGGAACAATCACACACAGAGCAGGCCACACATTCTTATTTTAACCTCAGTAGCTTAGAGTGTCTTCAGTAGGAGGCAAAGCATGTTCAAACAGGTAAAGGTTCATCATTTCAGGCTGTATTCTTGCTTCTTCTGTGTGCTTTTTTCTAGCTGCTTGTTGATTCAATTTCTTACCCCAAACTGCCCAAACCATAGCTGCTCTGCTCGGCTCTCTTTGGGTTAAGCTGTAACAACTGAAGCGGTGTGTAGTAGAAAACGACAACATGATAGATTCAATGTGCACATCTTCCTTAACCGGCATGGCTCTCTTTCATTGCAAAGCATGGATAATGTTATGTCAGATGTCTGCCTGTTGGACTGGAGTGTCAGTTTATCCGTAATCCTATTTTAACACAGGGAAGCTAGCATCAGTACTGGGTAATAAGTACACTAGCTGCCGTAATATTGCCAAATATTTACATCCCAGTGTGAAGTCAACAACAAAAGAGTAGTGGGAAGGTAGACTATAGATTGCTTTCTGCTGAACTAGAGATGCGCAAGGGCAAAAGAATCGGTTCAGTTTGTAAATTTGGGTAAAAATAAAAATGTGTCGGCTTCGGCAATTCGAACCAATGGCATTTGGTTCGGTTCGGCACTTCAAAAATGTGGGACTTCAACGACAATTCAACACTTCGGCAAGTTGGAACTTCAGCAGTTCGGAACTTCAGTAATTCAAACCCTAACCATTAACCCCTAAACACCAACCCCTAACCCACTTCAGCAATTCGGAACTTTGGCAATTCGAACTTCAGACATTCGTAAGCATCGGGACGAAACGAATTGCACATGTCTATTGTTTACCCCATGTCTAACATACAGTTTCACTGCCTGCTTATATACTGTTGTAGACAGTACATGGGAAGCCCTCTATTGTCTTCCTCCTGCCTCAAGAGTTGGCTAGCCCTCACACTACAGTGATTGCCCAGATATCCTGATGTAATTCTCAGATATGGTTTCCACCTTTGTGTTAGCATCCTGAGTTGCACTCTTCACAGATGTAGTATGTGTGAAAAATAGCACAAATCTGCGAAGGAACCCTTTAACAGGGCTTTGATCATGTTAACAGTTCTATCAGTGACCATGAATATAAAGATTGATGCCTGCCTGATATCAAAACCAATTTAACACCATTGTTTGCAATATATCTGCATTAGTGTGCTATTTGTCTCTCACTTTACCATATAGTAGAAGAAATTGATAGCTCTGCTTACCTATAGATCCACTCCCAGCCTGACAAGCTGTTAAGGTTTGATCTCCTCCACCATCAGCACCATAGTTAGGCACCGTGCAATCAAAGAAGGAAAGCATATTGGCCATTAGGAGTACCCCATAAATCTGTGGTAAAGGGCACCTCCTGACTTACAGCCTTAGCCTATTGCTCCTTTAATAGTAGCAAGCAGAAGCTGTACAATGATGGGCCTTAGGTCCTGAAGAAAGTGAATCACCAGGAAAGTAAATATTAAGCAGGTGCCTGTATCATCAACTTAAGAGGCTTCTCTTCTATCATGAAAATGGAAGGTCCTCCTACAGCGATCAACTTGGCAATCTGGTGTTTTTGTTATATGTTGTGATTTTCTAATTTCTAAATGCCTTAGTACAAATAACTCATCTTTTATCACATGGTGTTTTTGTTAGCTTGCTGTTTTGACATTACCCCTGGCATAAAGTCCAGCTATTTTCAAGAGTGGGCTAGCAGTCACATCCCTGAAGTCTGTCTGTTCCTGTCATCTAGTGGTAACATCCATACTGCTCTGTCTAAAAGAGTGGTCCAATTTTGCTCAAAAGTTTGTATGCCCTTTAAGAATTGGTAAAACATGGACAATTTTTAAAGAAAACATGAGTGAGCATGCAAAACATATTTCTTTTATTTTTATGGAATTCATATTCAACTGTATGTTATAACAGAATGTCACAATCATAAAAAAAAACATGGCAACAAAGAAAAAAAGGGAAATAACCCCTGTTCACAAGTGTGCATAACCTTAGTTCTTTATTCTGTGTATTTCCTCCTTTAGCCTCAATGACAGCCTGCAGTCTTTTGTAATAGTTGTCTATGAGGCCCCTAATTCATGCAGGTGGCATAGCTGCCCATTTGTCTTGACAAGATGCCTACAGGTCATGCAAAGTCTTTGGTTCGTCTTGCATGAACCACATTTGTGATCTCCACAGAGTGGCTTGATGATATTAAGTTAAGGAGACTGTAATTGCCACTCCAGAACCTTCACCCTTTTCTGTTGTAACCACTGGGGCGTCAGCTTGGTCTTGTGCTTAGGGTTATTGTCATGCTGGAAAACCCAAGAGCGTCCCATGTGCAGCCTTCATGCAGAAGAATGCAAATTGTCTGCCGGTATTTTCTAAAAACATGCTGCATTCATCTTGCCATCAATTTTCACAAGATTTCTTATGTCTTTAACGCTCACACACACCCAAAACATCATGCTTCATAGTGGGGATGGTATTCTTTTCACTATAGGCCTTGTTGACCCCTCTCCAAACATAGCGCCTATGGTAGTGACAATAAATCTCTATTTTGGTTTCATCATGCAAATTACAATGTGCCAGAAGTTGTAAGGCATGGCAAGGTGTTGTCAGACATATTGTAACAAGGCTTTTTTGTGGCATTGGCGTAGTAAAGACTTCTTTCTGGCAACTTGACCACGCAGCTCATTTTTGTTCAAGTATCGTCATATTGTGCTCCTTGAAACAACCACAATGTCTTTTTCCAGAGCAGCCTGTATTTCTCCTGAGGTTACCTGTGGGTTTTTCTTTGTATTCCAAGAAATTCTTTTGGCAGTCATGGCTGAAATCTTTCTTGGTCTACCTGAACTTTGCTTGGTATTAAGCGATCTCTGAATTTTCCACTTCTTAATAAATGACTGAACAGTACTGACTGGTATTTTTAAGGCTTTGGATATCTTTTTTATATCCTATCCCATCTTTATACAGTTCCATTACCTTGTTACACAGGTATTTTGATAGTTCTTTTCTGCTCCCCGTGGCTTAGTTTCTAGGCTGCTCAGTGCATCCACGTAAGAGCTAACAAACTCATTGACTAATTATACAGAGATACTAATTGCAATTTAAAAAGCCACTGGTGTGGGAAATTAACCTTTAATTGCCATTTTAACCTGTGTGTCACTTTGTGTGTCTGTAACAAGGCCACAGATTCAAAGGTATGTACACTTTTGATCAGGGCCATTTGAGTAATTTCTGTTATCATTATGATTTAAAAAAGGAGCCAAACAACTATGTGATAATAAATGGCTTCACGTGATCACTATCCTTCAGTAAAATATTTTTTTGCATGATCAGTCATATTTTTAAAACCAATGGCAAAATTTCACAATTTCTGCCAGGGTATGCAAACTTTTCAGCACAACTGTATAAGTGTAGGGAGTACCAATGGTGGTAGTTGGCTGCGCCCAATCAGGCACAGTACCAGTGGACCTGATGCTTGTCTTTCTGAATTTCTGAACTTCCTTGGAACTATCCTGAGGCTGAATACTACTTTTTTTAGTAGTGGAAGTGGTGGTGGAGGAGGAGTCAGATATCCTTATGGCTTAAGAAGATGTAGTTAGACTCTCAGAGGCCATAGTAATTATACTGATGATAATTTGGGGAATACGGCCAATTCCCTTTCCCTAATTTATTTGGGGGGATTAGAATAAAGCATTGTTGATGGTGGGTTTGTTATTCGTATTACAAAACATTTGGGATATGAATGATTGTGTATTGTGTAAACTAACACAACGTTATTAAGAAAAAATAGGGTTTGTGCTACAAAATGTGTTGAAGTTTGGTGGATTTACTACAGTGAAAGTATTATGACTGACTTTAAGAAACAGTACACGGCGCACAGCACATAGTCACTGCACATTGCTCACTCTTGCACTGCACATGTTGCACTGAACACACTCAGAATAAAAGGACTTTTTTTTGTTCAAACACTTAACAAAAAAAGACCTGTCAAAATTATGCAGACTATCTACAAATCAATTTTGTGTGAGTACAACTGTGGCAGTAGCAAGGTAGACTAACTTATTAAGCTTATACTGAACAACATTCTTACTAAAAAAAAGCACTTTTTGCTGGGAGGTGGAGGTCCAGATGAACGTGCTATGAGCTCTGCAGCTGTACTGTTTTTATTTAATCTAAAATGATAACACTTGTTCTCCATTGTCTACAACATACTTTGGGAAAGAAGTTTCTCCAACATGTAGGTTTGCACTAGCCCTAGTCAGATGTGGTGACCACATCTGACCACATGAAGGCTGTTAGGGCAGTTCCGCCATCTGTAGATGGCCTCAGTCCAGAAAGAAGGAAATATGCAGCATATAGACTGGACATACTGATATGGCAATAACTTTAACAGCATTGCAGCAAGTGCAAAATTATTCTTGAAGCACAACTGGAGTTGAAACATCAAAGTTTGGAGAGTCAGATAGATTGATCGCTTCCATGTTTTCTAACATCCAAACCAGTGCAATGATTAGTGACTCTGTCTTTCATATTGCAGCCTCTGTAAGTCTCCACAGATGGTGTATTTTAATGAGGTTCCATCAAGAACAAGATACAACACCACTTTATGTATGCAACCAGAAAGCTTTGGGACTATATATTTGAAACATTTAAACTGTCTTTCTTCAATGACCTCCCTTTAGAATCTGTGTCATCGTGGCATTCTCTCCACAATGTCACAACCATTTTACCATGGAATACTCTATTAATGGGATCCTTAATGTACTTTTGTAGAGCTGAATGAGCAGAATCTGTACCGTCTGTTTGATGTTTCTGAGGCAACCAACTTTTTCCAAGCCTTGGGTATATCATAGGAGTGGAAGCAGCTTCTATAAACCCCTCTGACTCTGGACCCAAGTTTGGGATGTTGACTCCATTCCACCACTTTTACTGAGATCAGTTACCCTGATGACCAACATATAGTCTTGTACCAGAGATACCTCTTAAACATGGGACTGACACTTAGATAAATGCATGGTATCCTTGGGATCTTTATTCGCCCCACCAAGCTCAACAGCCAATGTGTGTCATAGGCAATAGAAACCTTTTTTTTTCCTTTTGCCTGGACAGCACACTACCCCCAAAAATACAACAGTAAGCTACACTTAGTCTCAAGAATCAATGACACATGTTACTCCAATTTCCATACAGGCACAGCAAGGGTATAACAAACAGTACCACTGCTGGTTGACTTCCCTTATTAGCTGCAAACAAAGTACCCGGAAAAATCTTGCTTGGAAGTATTGATTTTTTTACTGCTTATGCTTGTTTTTCCTCTGTTTTTCAGTTGTAACTTTTTTTTAACATTTAGTGTCTGCTCTCTAACCATCAATCACATTTTTGCTACCTCTTGTTTGGACAATAGATAGAGCCCACATGATTGGACAGATCTCTTATTTATCATTGCAATCTAAATTGCTTAATCTAATCTAAGTTTGCCCCCTTAAAAAAAGAAAGAAAGAAAGAAAGAAACAGCTCCTTCTACATTCCATCTGCTTTTTTTCTAATGCCAGGAACAACACTCTTGATTCACAAACCAAAAAGAACATGTTTGGGTTTGTGTTAGTTGTCTTCTCTAAGAATCTGGCATGTAGCAATTCACAAATCTGAATTTTTAAACAATCACAAATTTGGCCAAATACTGTATATCTTGAAACAAATTTCCAAGTCTTACAAAAATTGCAAAATGTAGTTTAAAAAAGACATGCTGTGCCTACAGATCTGATTGAGATTGTGTTACTGATCAATATTTTTTTTTTTTTTATCAATTTTGCAATGTAGTTTTTACTTCACTACAATTCATGTTTGGTGAATAGACCCCTTTGTGATTAAATTAAATATATGGATCACATTTTAGGCAACTGAATATTTTTTGTCTAAACAGAATATAGACACATTTAAAATTATGATCAGTAATCAGAGTATCTACATGAAGAAACATTTATGGCAACCCTGTGTCTGTAGACGTTCTAGGAGTAAAAAGTCAGTGAAAGTAAGAAATAGGAAACTTTCATGATTTTGTCATGTATTTTTTAACTTCTATAAATCATTTCTATGAACAGAACTTATTGATCTCTTCACAACAAATGATGTGCCAGAACAGTCACAAAAAATTGTCTCTAGAGGACAAGTGACTGTCCCGGCACATCATTCTCTAACCGATCATGGCATGCAAAACTGCATGTTGCAATCTGCTGGTAAAGGCTGACAGCTCAAGGACTGGAGCCATCAGTATCAGTCACATAGCAAGCATTTCCCAGGATGCATTCACTCTCATTGTGCATCACATGTCAGAAAATTATGAATGCTACACACAACACTAGTAAAACAGCATTTGTTTTCACTCCAATCCTCACTTATGACAGACAGCAATTGTAAGTGAGAATGGAGGCTTAAAGCTTAAAGGAACACTAAAGTGTCAGGAATGCAAACATGTATTCCTGACACTATAGGTCTAAAAGCATATGTTAAGTGTCCAGTTTCATCCTTGCCCCAATGAAAAAGGTATTTAACTTACCTTTTTCAAATCCAACGTGAGTCTCCTTATGGCTGACACCACCAACTATCCGCCTCCTCGGCTGAGATCATCTAACTTGATGATCTCAGCCAATCCAATGCGATCCCATAGCAAAACATCGCACTGCACCAAAATCATTCTCTGTTCATAGAGATGCAATGAATCAATGCATCTTTATGAGGAACATCAGCACCTCCATGCAGAGAGTCGAGAAGCTGTACATCAGTGCTGCACATTGTGCAGCATTGAACCAGAAAGCTCATCTAGTGGATGTGTAAATGACTGCTACTAGAGATGTTACTAGGCAGTAATGTCAAACTGTGGTTGTTCTAGTGACTATAGTGTCACTAAGTATTCTTAGCATTTGCAAATGGAATTAACATATTGATCAGTGTATAACTCAATGAGCAAAGATTTAGTTTTTAACAGATTCCAAGTTTTGAACTCATTTATTGAATGAGCTGTTAGCTTGGAGTTAAATGTAATAAATGCTCTCTAGTGATGTCCCGAACGGTTCGCTGGCGAATAGTTCCTGGCGAACATAGCGTGTTCGCGTTCGCCGTGGACGGCGAACATATGCAATGTTCGGTCCGCCCCCTATTCGTCATCATTGAGTAAACTTTGACCCTGTACCTCACAGTCAGCAGACACATTCCAGCCAATTAGCAGCAGACCCTCCCTCACAGACCCTCCCACCTCCTAGACAGCATACAATTTAGATTAATTCCTGAGCTGCATTCATTTTTTTTTTATTATTATTTTTTTTTTGTGTTTGTGTTTATTATACATTATCCTCCATAGCCAGTAACCTGTGTTTATTATACATTATCCCTCCATAGCCAGTAACCTGTGTTTATTATACATTACCCCCCATAGCCAGTAACCTGTGTTTATTATACATTATCCCTCCCATAGCCAGTAACCTGTGTTTATTATACATTACCTCCCATAGCCAGTAACCTGTGCTTATTATACATTATCCCCCCATAGCCAGTAACCTGTGTTTATTATACATTATCCTTCCATAGCCAGTAACCTGTGTTTATTATACATTATCCTCCCCATAGCCAGTAACCTGTGTTTATTATACATTATCCTCCCATAGCCAGTAACCTGTGCTTAATATACATTATCCTCCCCATAGCCAGTAACCTGTGTTTATTATACATTATCCCCCATAGTCATTTATCGTTGGACCTAGGCAGCATGATGTCTTAGGCCGGCCCAGAGAGTGAGTGAGTGAGTGAATAATATAATATATATGTTCAGAAACATATTAGTAATAAATGTAAATCGGGTTCATGCAAAGAGGGTGAAAAGGTATTAAAGAAAAACACTTGCATTAAATTTACAAAGCCAAACTTTTAAAAGCTTTCCTCATTTCTTTCTCGGGATGAGGAATATATCGGTTGTAGACTGAGGATTTCCATCTGCCCAATCTTATAATAATATGCACTTGAGTGTCAGTGTTGAAGGAGACCGAAGCTGCCCCTATTCTAAATGAAAGACCCGAGACATGGATACAACCCAATCTTAGGAGTAGTGTTCTGATGTAGAAGATTAATTTAGCCGTAGTCAGAGGGATTCAGTGAGAGTAGTGGTGAAATGTGTGTGGCATGACTGAGTGTGGGTAAGTAAGAGTCAAGTATTTTAACTGGGCACTAGTTCTAGATGGGATAAAGTGGTATAGCGGATGGATGAGTAGTTTGGTTCGTTTTAGAGGTTTGTAGAGAAAGTATATAGTGATCATGATTTTTAGCGATGTCCAATATGTTTAAGGTGGTCCCAGTGCCACCACTCATATCTGGTGTCACAATAGCTTGCATTTAAAAAAAATGTAATATAATAGCAGTCAGTTTCCTTCACACGTGTGCGTTTCAGGGCCTGCCAGGGCACAGTGTCACACCAGTGCAACTCATATCTGGTGTAACATTAGTGTACATTTAAAAAAAAAATACAGGGGGCTTGTTGTCACCTTTCGGGTACCCTTAGTGTTGTACGTGGCTGGGTGGAGGAAGAGACCTTCAATGACATCAGTGAGGACAAGGAAAGGGACATGGCTAGCTTGGTATCCAACCTTGTGCAAATGGTGAGTTGGCGGTTGTGCAAATGGACTGTTTTCAGTTGTTTGCGGTGCGTTAAACGGGGAGTTTGGTCTGTCACTGTGAAGCGGGCGTAACCCTTACACTACCTGATCGATACAACATCATACCTGATATTTTAAAGCATGTTATTCCAAACAATTTAGGAATGTTAGGTGATTTATGCCCTTTATGGATTAAAACCAGACTCTGCATCAACTATGTCATTTTCCATGGGAGTTTTGCCATGGATTCCCCTCCGGCATGCCACAGTCCGGGTGTTAGTCCCCTAGAAACAACTTTTCAATCACTATTGTGGCCAGAAAGAGTCCCTGTGGGTTTTAAAATTCGCCTGCCTATTGAAGTCTATGGCGGTTCGCCAGGTTCGCCGGTTCGCGAATATTTGCGGAAGTTCGCGTTCGCCATTCGCGAACAGAAAATTTCATGTTCGCGACATCACTAATGCTCTTCCTTTTACCACCCCATACTACTTTAAAATTATACTCTCCATCTACAGTAGTATTTAAAATTATTTAACCCCCATTGAAAATCAGGTGTAATGTGAAACAGACTTTCAACAAAGAAAAGAAAAGAAAAGGTTTTTTTTACAGTAAGAGAAATAAGGATATGGAATTCTTTGCCTGAAGAGGTGGTTTTGTCAGAGTCTGTACAGATGTTTAAACTGCAATTTGATAAATACTTGCAAAAACATAACATACAGGGATATAATTTCTAATTAGTGGGGTAATAGCTGCTTGATCTAAGGAGACATCTGACTGCTATTTTGGGGTCAAGAAGGAATTTTTTCCTAGTTTGTTGCAAAATTGGAAGCGCTTCAGACTGGGTTTTTGCCTTCGTTTGGATCAACAGCAAAAACATATGTGCTGATGGACGCAAGTCTCTTTTCAGCTATGTAACTATGTAAGTATGTAAATGTTTGCATTGAACAAATAAAAGCAATTGAAATAACTTCAAGTGATTTCCTCAAATTCAATTAAAAATTTAACTTATAATGTCCTCTTAAATATCTAAATGATTCAACCTCCTGAATAGAATCCCTCGCAGCTTGGAAACAAGTATAGCCATGGTTCTCATCCCTCAGAATACCCCAAACACTATCTCATTATTTATTATGTATTTTGTTATTACCTCTTGGACTATATCACTTTGCATGGGGTGACTTAGAAAAAAGACCCTGGGCTTCTCATAAAACATCTACCCTGCTTACTTTCCCTACACATGCTTTTCCTCCATTCTACCATCTCCTCTTTTTTCATCTCCCTACACTCTTTGACATTTCTCAGTCATTAATGTTCCAAATATGACTTTTAGTTTAATGTTTTAATTTACAAATTTACCATGTGTTCTATCATTATTATTCAGAGTTAATTTGCTGACATAATTCTAAATTATGGAATATTAATAATGCTATTAACTGGAGCAAAGTTGGGAAGCTGTCAAGCACATTGTGTCATCTAAACCACTAATCACACAAAAATCTATTCCTGACAATATAGTTCTAACAGCGATATTTAGGCCTCTGGCCCCCGTCAGCAAAGTAAAAGTGAGCTTGCTCACCTTTCTTTTAGTGCCTCATGGGTCTCATCACCCCTGCCCCCCACCCCTCCCCTCACCTTCTTGTAATAGATCATCAAGCCAAAAAAAAAAAAACATGAGAAAGCATTGGGAGGCATTTGCCCATGAGTGGCAAAATGCTGCACTGTGACAATCATCATCTCCTCATAGAGATTCATGGTGCAGCAACGACCCAGGAAGCACCTCTAGTGGCTGTCTGAGTGACTGCCACTAGAGTTGTTCCTAGGCAGTAATGTAAACACTGTCTTTTCTCTGAATCCAATTTGTATATTTAAGTATTGAGGACAAGGGTGGGGTTGGCAATGATGCTCCCCCATGCCAACACACTTATGCATTGCTTTGAATCTCAAGATAAACTTTTTCAAATATGCCAGCAAGGTTATTTGTTATCATCATTTTGTAGATGATATTTGCTTGTTGTGGAGTGGTTCCTAAGCTGAACTTATCACTATTGTTGAAGAAATCAATGATGACCCTACCACAATTGAATTGTCTCTTACATACAATCAACACCATTGAATGTTTAGCTTTGACAGTATTTAAGGAGAAAGAGCACAGATTAGAAAACTTTGTTATTAGACAGTATCTTTGGTCAGATCTTAAAACAATCTCTTCCTGTTTCTCAATATTTACAGTGCTCAAAAGTTTGCATACCCTGGCAGAAATTGTGAAATTTTGGCATTGATTTAAAAAATATGACTGATCATGCAAAAAAAATAATAATAATAATAATTATTGAAGGGTAGTTATCATATGAAGCCATTTACTATCACGTAGTTGTTTGGCTCCTTTTAAAATCATAATGATAACATAAATCACCCAAATGGCCCTGATCAAAAGTTTACATACCCTTGAACAGGGCCGGACTGGGAAAAAAATTAGGCCCGGGCATTTTTCAATCAGAGCGGCCCCCTAAGAAGGGGGCGGGGCCAGAGAGGGTGTGTTTTGTCATCACTAATGACAAGCACGCCCCCTCTCAAAGTGAGCATGTTGATTCAATGCGCAGAGCCCCGTTGAACAGCTCTGGCATTAGAAAAAGGCCCTGAATTTGTTCTGCGCAGCGCAAGCAAATTTAATAACATGCTTGTGCTGTGTTTGCTTTTAAATTGTCTCTGGTGTCTCTATAAGTGGGATACCAGAGGACAAAAGGGCCAGGAAAGTGTATGGTGCATGTGTATGGAGCCTGCTTGTGGGATTGCGTGTGTGTAGAGTGTGGTGTGGTATTGTGTAAATAGGTCAATTTCATTTGTGTTTGTGGTGTAATATGTGTGGCTAGGCGCTGTAGAGAGTGTGTGTATAGGGGGCATAGTGTTATAGGGGATGTAGCGAGTGTGTGCATATGGGTTGAAGTGTGTGTGTATAGGTGACGTAGTGTGTGTAGGGGTTGTAGAGTGGGTGTGTTTAGAGAATGTTGTATGTGTTTGCTGACAAGGAATGTAGTGTGTGTGTAGGTGGTGCAGTGTGTGTGTGTAGGGGATCGAGTGTGTAAAGGACCCAGAGTGTGTATAGGAGATTGTGTGTGTGTGTGTATAGAGGATTAAGAGTGCATATAAGTTAAGGGATCTAGCGTGTATCTGGAGCGTAATGTGTGTAGTGGTGCAGTGTGAGGGGTGCTGTAGTGTGTGTGTGTATATATATATATATATATATATATATATATATATATTTGGACGTATTGTATGTATGAGGGGCGCAGTGTGTGTGTATGTAAGAGGGGTGCTGTGTGTGAGGGTGTTTTTATCTGCCGTCACATTCTAGGTTTCTAATTTTCTTTGTCTGTTAACTCACAGAGGGTTATTTTATATATTATATATAAAATTATATATAAAAAAATTATATATAAAATAACCCTCAGTGAGTTAACAGACAAAGAAAATATATGTGTGTATATATATATATATATATATATATATATATATATATATATGCTGTGCTGTGTGTGTCTGAGGGTGCTGTGTGTGTCTGAGGGTGCTGTGTGTGTCTGGGTGCTGTGTGTGTCTGGGGGTGCTGTGTGTGTCTGGGTGCTGTGTGTGTCTGGGTGCTGTGTGTGTCTGGGGGTGCTGTGTGTGTCTGGGGGTGCTGTGTGTGTCTGGGGGTGCTGTGTGTGTCTGGGTGCTGTGTGTGTCTGGGTGCTGTGTGTGTCTAGGTGCTGTGTGTCTGGGTGCTGTGTGTCTGGGTGCTGTGTGTGTCTGGGGGTGATGTGTGTGTCTGGGTGCTGTGTGTGTCTGGGGGTGATGTGTGTATATGGGTGCTGTGAGTGTATGGGTGCTGTGTGTCTCTGAATGTGCTGTGTGTGTCTGGGTGCTGTGTGTGTCTGGGGGTGCTGTGTGTGTCTGGGTGCTGTTTGTGTGTGTCTGAGTGCTGTGTGTGTCTGGGTGCTGTGTGTCTGAGTGCTGTGTGTGTGTGTGAGTGATGTGTGTGTCTTGGGGTGCTGTGTGTGTCTGGGTGCTGTGTGTGTCTGGGTGCTGTGTGTCTGGGTGCTGTGTGTCTGGGTGCTGTGTGTCTGGGTGTTAAGTGTGTCTGGGTGTGCTGTGTGTGTCTGGGGGTGCTTGTGTGTCTGGGGGTGCTGTGTGTGTGTCTGAGTGCTGTGTGTGTGTCTGAGTGCTGTGTGTGTCTGGGTGCTGTGTGTCTGAGTGCTGTGTGTGTGTGTGAGTGCTGTGTGTGTCTGGGGGTGATGTGTGTGTCTGGGGGTGATGTGTGTGTCTGAGGGTGCTGTGTGTGTGAGGGGGCTGTTAGAGTGATTTTTTATTTAAATGTAAATATTTTTTTTGTTAATAATGAAAAACAAAAAGTGATATCCCCCCCCTCCCCTCCCTTCTTACCTTTAGCCTGGGAGGGAGGGGGGGGGGGGTGCCGTGGTGCCATTGAAGCAGCCATGCTTCTTTCCTTTCTTCCTTCCTTTCTGCAGCTTCCTTCCCTGGTGGTCCAGTGGTGAGAGTGAACTCTAACCTGCAGGCTAGAGTTCACTCTCGCGAGATCTGAGCGTTGCCGCGGTAACCGCGGCAACGCTCAGACCTCGCGAGAGGACCCGGCGGAGGTGCTGGATAGAGCTCCGCCGGTCCTCTCTCCTACTTCCCTCACTCCTCAGCCCCGGGCGGCCGCCTTTAACAGTGTCTCTGGGCCGGTGAGGGAGATCTTTGATCTCCCCACCGGCCCATGGAAGCACACAGCGGGGCCGGCGCTCGGGAAGCGCTGGCCCTGCACGGGATGGCAGGGGAGATCCTGTGATCTCCCCTGCCGGCCTCGGCCCCACGGCCATCGCGGCCCACCGGGCATTTGCCCGGTATGACCGATGGCGAGTCCGGGCCTGCCCTTGAATCTTTAGCCTTGTTACAGACACACAAAGTGACACACATAGATTAAAATGGCAATTAAAGGTTAATTTCCCACACTTATGGCTTTTTAAATTTCAATTAGTTTCTGTGTATAAATAGTCAATGAGTTTGTTATCTCTCACATGGATGCACTGGGACTTTATAAAGATGCAATAGGATATAAAAAGTTATCCAAAGCCTTGAAAATGCCAGTCAGTACTGTTCAATTACTTATTAAGAGGTGGAAAATGTAGGGATCGCTTGATACAAAGCAAGGGTCACATAGACCAATAAAGATTTCAGCCACAACTGCCAAAAGAATTGTGTGGGATACAAAGAAAAACCCACAGGTAACCTCAGAAGAAATACAGGCTGCTCTGGAAAAATACGGTGTGGTTGTTTCAAGGAGTACAATACTTGAGCAAAAATAAGCTGCATGGTCGTTTTGCCAAAAAGAAGTCTATATTGCACCAATACCACAAAAAAACCTTGTCACAGTTGGCTGACAACACCTTGACATGCTTCACAGCTTCTAGCGCACTGTAATTTGGAGTGATGAGACCAATATAGAGCTTTATTGTCACTACCATAAGCATTATGTTTGGAGAGGGGTCAACAAGGCCTATAGTGAAAATGATAAAATCCCCACTGTGAAGCATTGTGGTGGCTCACTGATGTTTTGGGTGTGTGTGAGCTTTAACCCCTTAAGGACAAAACTTCTGGAATAAAAGGGAATCATGACATGTCACACATGTCATGTGTCCTTAAGGGGTTAAAGGCATGGGGAATCTTGATTGCAAGATGAATGCAGCTTGTTTTTAGAAAATACTGGCAGACAATTTGCATTCTTCTGCATGAAGGCTGTGCACGGGACACTCTTGAACTTTCCAGCATGACAATGACCCTAAGCATGAGGACAATTTGACCCTCCAGTGGTTACAGCAGAAAAAGGTGACGTTCTGGAGTAACCATCACAGTCTCCTAAACCTAATATCATCAAGCCACTCTGTGGAGATCTCAAACATGTGGTTCATGCAAGATGACCAAAGACTTTGCATAAACTGTAGGCATTTTGCCAAGACGAGGCAGCTATACCATCTGCATGAATTAGGGGCCTCATAGACAACAATTACAAAAAACTGCACACTGTCATTGATGCTAAAGGTAATACACAATAACTAAGGACATGCAGACTTTTGAAAAAGGGTTGTTATTTTTTTTTTCCTTTTTGCAATGATTTGTTTTAGGATTGTGCCATTCTGTTATAACCTACAGTTAAATATGAATCCCATAAGAAACAAAATAAATGTTTTGCCTGCTCACTCATGTTTTCTTTAAATATGATACATGTGGCGGACCGCCTGGCACCTTGACTGGGTGCCTCCGCCAATCAATGGTTCCTAGTGCTCAATGAGAACTACAAGCACTCCACCGGACACCATAACCATTGTAAACCCCACAGCCAGCGTTACAGCTTGATTGGGGTCTCGCTGTCCTCCACCCAGGACCCGAGGCCAGGATCCAGCTTCCAGTGGGTAGACCTCTCCTAGCCCAGAGAGTAATGCAGGCTGCTCTTACAAGAGCAAGTGTTGTAATCTAAGGAGTATAGTGATTTTAGCAATCCCCAGAGTAAATATAGCTGTCCCCTCCACACATGAGACGAGGCTCTATGATGAGGATGAAGAGGAACTCTTTAATGGCAGCCACAACTGGCCTTATATGCAGGTCCCCATGCAAGGGATTTTCCATAACATATTCCAGGGGCATTCCCCACTGGACCTGAGAGGGAACTACAGTAAAACTTACACGCAATTACATTGGCTCTCAGGTCCAGGACACTCCCACACAAAACAGGGTAATCCCTCCCCAGTGCCTGAGAGATAATTGAGTCAGGAACTGTACTAAACTCAATTATCTCTAGGCACAGAAAACATAAATTTTAACAACAACCCGAAAGAGCCCCCAAAACACATGGAAACCCCAAAAACTTCACATCCCCTGATAGCCCCGATCCGGGGGACCAACATATCCAAAAATCACCCAGATCGGTTAAGGGGTTCGGGACCGTGCACATGGTCATATGCCCAAAACAGTTCCAGGGAAACTGGGCTAACGGTCGGTCTCTCTTTCTGGAGTACAAAAGTACATAAATCATATAAATTGAGCCTTTTAAAGTGCATTGGGCAAGGTAGATTGCAGGGCCCATAGTCCTGAGGCAGGAGGCTGGCAAGCAGGCTCCTCCAGGAACCCGTGGCGAGGTTCTGTTCGCCACAGCACATATATTACAATTCTCCAAGGGTATGCAAACTTTTCAGCACAACTGTATGTGTCCTATGGGACAATGGTGAGACACAAATGTGACCTACAAATTGTGGATATGATACAAATCTTTCAACATTGGGATATACCACTCATGTGTTAAATAGTGCAGATGCTCAGTTATGCAGATTGAAAAAAATGATAGTGACAAAATATCAGCACCTATCAATACGGAGTACAACTAAATAATATTTATACTATTGGCTTACCATACATAATCTAATAACATTTGAGAACTCATGAACAAATACTAGGGAATATTAAAATCGGACAATACTTTTCCTAAGATTTTCAGAATAAATGTTTTGATATAAATGTGGAAGGAACTTCAGGAATTTTCCAATTCATTAAGTTCCTTCTACAAGCCCGGTACAAAGTTACACTTCTTCAACACCATGTACAATGTTTCCTTTTTTTATAACCTCCCAAAAGTAACTTGTATACCTATCTGACATTACATGACATGTACCACGGACAACATTATATATTTAATTACGTGGCTTTGTGGATTATTGTATGTTGGAACTACTGACCACATCTTAAGAAACTGTAAAGGTGTCCATTGTTATTCAATCTCTACTGCATTTGTTGACTGCAAAACAGATAAACCAGTTGCTAAACATTTCTTCCTAGCTAGCCACAGATTAACTACACTTAGGTTTATTGCTATTGACTATATCCTGCCATTATCCAAAATGGGTGATTTGTCTATATTGTTACTTCAGAGAGAAATGTTCTGGATTCAGACTTTAGACATGGTCACTCTTAACTAAAATTAATGTCTTTTATATTTTATGTTTCTAAATTATTGTCTATTTTTTGCAGCTGTTACTGACAATATTTGACAATTTTAACAGTATATAATAGATCAGGCATAGGCAACCTTCGGCACTCCAGATGTTTTGGACTACACCTACCATGATGGTTTGCCAGCATCATGGGTGTCAGAGCATTATGGGGGATGTAGTCCACAACATCTGTATTGCGGAAGGCCGCCTATCCCTGTGATAGATTATATTATATTAGCAATTTTGGATTAGTCTTATTTAGTACATAGCATAAGTATGCATGTATGCATGTGATTTGACCTATATCTTTTTCTTTTTATACATTGCTCACATGCTGCCTTTAATGATGTATTTTAACCCAACTGTTGCATTCATTTTATTTGGTTTATGTTTTAGCAGTATTTTTTTGTTTTGTTTAGTTTTTTTGCTTGTGGCTCATGTACTTCTATCTTATCACTCTTTACATGTATTTTTGTCAATGATTTTAAACTTTTCAAAATTTTACATGCTTTCACATCACATTTATGGACTCAGTTTATGTCTATTTATGTTTATTATTTATTTGTTTTGCTTATTTTCTTGTGGTTCCTGTCAATGTTTCCTCTTTCTCCTCTGACTGCTGGATACACAGAACACAGTTCACTATGTAGTACTGAAGAACTGTTTACATACAATACGATTTAAACATATAATACAGAGAGCTCTAATATTTAATTACAAATCCACATGTGGCTCCCAAGTTGTGCAATGAGGAACTGTAGGCTAAGAAATACTTCAAGGAAAGTAACATTTCCAAAGTATACCAACTTTTTTTTTATTTTTGTCTTCATCAGCAGATCATAAAGCTTGTATTTGCCTACATCCCTTATTGGAGAGATATGCATACTTCTAGCAGAACTGAATAATTTGTTTTGTGCAATTGCCAGGTAGGAATACCAATTTCAATTCTCAGATTTGTTAAAAAAATAACATCACAATTTAAATATAGCATTTTATCTATAACAGCAGCAAAGGCAATATTATCTGGCACATATTAAGGCTATGCATATTGTTTGAAAACCACATATATAGAGTTGTGTGAAATACTCAGAAATGCTTGAAATTGCAAAATGAATTGAAAGTGTATTTAAAATATTTGCCCAAAACTGTCAAACTGAAAATATAGTTAAGTTTGATTTATATATTTTTTCTTTTTGCCTAAAATAAAAAAAAACTTTTAATTCACTTTGAATTCCAGACAAATTGTTACTGTACACAGTACACAGTCATAAGCACCTAGCATTTTGCTACAATAAGAGCCTCACACAATCCTATATTTTAATATTGTTTTTACTGTAGCTTTACTGATTTCAATTAATTTACTTTTCAATTTAACTTAAATATCTTACTCTGTGTGAATCTAGGTGGATTGTCATTGACATCAGTCAGAGTGATGTTCACCGTGGTTGTCCCAGATAATCCTCCCATCTGGCCTCCCATATCTTTGGCCTGAATAACCACTTGGTAATGTTCTCTATTTTCTCTATTCATGTTTGGCAATGCAGTTCGAATAATACCTATGAAAAGAAAAATAATTTATTGAAGTGCCTAGCACTTTCTATTACAGGGAATATTAATGCCTAGCACTTTCTATTACATGGAATATTTGCAAACAACAGTAAGTAAATGAAAAATGCAGGACAGAGGGTAATATAAGAAATGACCTATATATGAGTTATCATGATAACAAAACATTCTAAAACATACTCTGCATGACATGTCACAATAACTGTAAATGTAGCAGTATAATCCCAGAAACATACACTTCAGTTAAACTGTGATTTAAGAAGCAAGTAAAATCAATCACATTTTTATATCAAATCCAAAATTATTTATAGTTACAAAGATATGGGATAGGTGCTCAATATAATATTAAAAGTGTAAGGCTGCAATGAACCATGAGGGATTCCCAAACATTGCTTTAAATACAGAATGTAACAAAATGAAATGTAGTGGACTGCTCCAGAAATAGAAAATATATAACATAAAATATCGAATACAGTGAAACCTCGGTTCTGGAACACTTCCGTACTCAAACAATTCGGTATTCAAACAAAATATTTGAGAAAAAAATGTCTCGCTATTAGAACAAAACTCGGTATTAGAACAAAATCACACCACATTAACCTCGATGGTACAACTATGGAACCTCGTTGGTAAAATGCATCAACCTCCTAGCACTAGACAAAGTGAACAGAGCTCCATTCTGTCTGCAAACAGTTCTATTCTGTCAGCAAACAGAGCTGACAAATAAAGTGAAGTTACATTTTAATTTTATTTGCATTGTGTTTATTGGTTTGTGTATGGTTTTATGCATTTAAGGTATTATTAAACTGTAAATTGCATAAATATAGAAGAGGTATCCTACTTACAGTTTCCACAGCAATGACTTGCTCTGGTGGCATATAGCTATGGTGGTATAATCCCCACCAAGGATATGCAGAATTTAACGTTGAAGAACAGCAGCAAAGTAGAAAAATGAATATATAAATAAAAAATAGGAACTATATATTAACCCCTTAGTGACCAGACCATTTTTAAATTTTCTTACCGTTAAGTACCAGGGCTGTTTTTACATTTCTGCGGTGTTTGTTTTTAACTGTAATTTTTCTCTTACTCATTTACTGTACCCACACGTATTATATACTGTTTTTCTCTCCATTAAATTATCTTTCTAAAGATACCACTATTTTCCTCATAAAATTTGTTACACGTCTACAACCGCCAAAAAAACACCCGTACCAAATAGTTTCAAAATTTTGTGCTGAGTTTAGAAATACACAATGTTAACATGTTCTTAGCTTTTTTTTTTGCAAGTTATAGGGCTATAAGTACAAGTAGGACATTGCTGTTTCAAAATATATATTTTGTGACAGTGTAACACTTTTATCTGTCATAAATCTCTGAATCACACCTCACATGTATATATTTTTTTTAAAGTAGACAACCCTGGGTATTCAATATGGGGTAAACCCAGTCTTTTTTAGTAGCCACTTAGTCACAAACACTGGCCAAAGATAGAATTTATCTTTGTTTGTGTGTTAAAAATGCAAAAAACACTGGCCGCAGCCTGGCTGTGGAAATGTTCAGACGCGTGCAGCATGAGCTCCCATCTAAATCCTTAATTCAACTGAAATTAACCCGACTCTTAAGCAACCAAATCCCCCAAAATTGCACCACCCACGTTGGGGATGCAAGGGAGATCACACCGACCCTACTCACAAAACGCTGAGCTACCGGGAATGCGGGCTGCATCACCGGGGCCTACTGCAGCAACAAACAGCCTGTTTTGCGACCTCACGTCGAGGGCACGGGTGAGGCGGCCGATCACCCAGCCTGGAGCACCAGGGAAGCAGACTCTATCGCTGCGGAGGACCACTCACAAGCCTTCCTCTCCCCTCCCTCTGCGGGTGAGGGATATCCCAGCACCAGCCACTAACCCCAGGCATGCTGAAGCACCGCATAACCCAGCCATTCCAAGGCCAGTGCCCAGCTCCGCCACTGAACTTAAGATGGCGGCGGAAGCACCTACGAAGGCAACACGAGGCCCACAAGCGACACTAGAAGAACGGCTAGATAAGCTCAGGGTCAGCGCTTCCTATAAGGCGAACTAGGCAGCCGCGAACTAGGCATCGCCGGCCCTTTAAATGTTGCAGCCGCTTGAGCGCTCTATAGAGAGCACTCAGGTGGCTGCCGCACTGCCTCACCTCCCCTGTAGCGTGGCTGAGCTCCTCTCCGGTCCGCGACCCGGCCGGACTGACAGGAAGTGCACACTTAGTGTGCACTTCCTATCAGTCCGTCCGGGTACAGGAAACTGAAACTCCTGTACCGCGGACCGCAGAGGAGCTCGGCCACGCTACAGGGGAGGTGAGGTTAGGAGGAGAACTGGGGAGGGGAGGTAAGAACGAGGGGAGGGGGGTAATAAGAAGAGGGATGGTGGGGGAGTAAGAAAACAAGGGGAGGGGGAGTAAGAAGAAGACAAGTGGAGGGGGGTAAAAAGGGGGGAACGGGGAGTAAGAAGAGGGGAGGGGGGAGTAAGAAAAAGGGGGAGGGGGAGTAAGAAGAAGACAAGTGGAGGGGGGGAGTAAGAAGAAGACAAGTGGAGGGGAGAGTATGAAGGGGGAGGGGGAGTAAGAAGAGGGGTGGGGGGGAGTAAGAAGAAAAAGAGGGGTGGGGGGGATTAAGAAGAAAGGGGGGGAGTAAGAAGAAAGGGGGGAAGGAGGAGTAAGAAGAAGACAAGTGGAGGGGGGAGTAAGAAGAAGACAAGTGGAGGGGGGAGTAAGAACAAAGGGGGGGTAAGAAAGAAGAAAGGGGTGAGGGGGTTTGTAAGAAGAAGAGGGGAGGTGGGAGTAAGAAGAAAGGGGGGAGTAAGAAGAAATGGGGGAGTAAGAAGAAGGGGGAGGGGGGAGTAAGAAGAAGAGGGGAGGGGGGAGTAAGAAGAAAGGGGGAGTAAGAAGAAAGGGGGAGGGGGAGTAAGAAGAAAGGGGGGAGTAAGAAGAAAGGGAGGAGGGGGGATTAAGAAGAAAGGGAGGAGTGGGGAGTAAGAAGAAAGGGGTGAGTAAGAAGAAAGGGAGGAGGGGGGAGTAAGAAGAAAGGGGGGAGTAAGAAGAACACAGGGAGAGGGGGTGAGAAGAACACAGGGAGGGGGGAGTGAGAAGAACACAGGGAGGGGGAAGTGAGAAGAACACAGGGAGGGGGAGTGAGAAGAACACAAGGAGGGGGGGTGAGGAGAGGGGGTGGTGAGAAGACACACAGGAGAGGGGGTGAGGAGAAGGGGAGGTGAGGGGAACACAGGGAGGGTGGGTTGGTGTGAGAAGAGACCCCCAAGGGAGGGTGGGGGGGGAGAGGAGAGACCATTAAGGGGCAGGGGAGAGCTCTAAGGGACAGAAGGGAGAGCTCTTTCACACTACACGCACACACACACAATACATCCCTATACATAAACAGAAACACACAATGCATCCCTTACACACACATGCAAACACACACACATACACACACACTGCTTCTCTTACATACACACAGAAACAATGCATTTCTTACACACACTCAATGCACACACTTACAGATAAACACCTTGCATCCCTTATACATACAAACACAGATTCACACAATGTATCCCTTACACATAACCACAAACACACACTGCTTCCACTACACACAAACACACTGCATCACCTACACAAACTGGTATGCCTATACACTACATTCCATAAGCACACACATTAGATCCTCTACAATAACACATAACACATCCCCTACACACTACACTCCCCGTGAGCGAATTTAATGGGTGGAACATATAGGTGGACTTATGGGTGGTCCTTATGGGCATACTCACCGTCAGGCCCTGGGGCCCAGATCTTGAGCTGTGTAAGGGGCCCAAAAAAATGGAGCTGCTTCCTGTTCTCCCAGAACATTGACTTTAGTGACCGCAGTTACAAACAGCCTCCAGAGATCCGGTTCTACACCAGACCAGTGGAGCCAGACTGCAGCTAGAGCCCATCATCATCCTCATCTGGTTGTAAGTAGGCAATCTAGTATATTATTAGTGACACTAATCTCTAATTAACCTCACATTAAAGGGACACTATAGTCCCCAGAACCACTGCAGCTTAATGAAGTGGTTCCGGTGTCTATAGCCTATCCCTGCAGGCTTTTTAATGTAAACACAGTGTGCAGCACTGGCATTAGTTCATATGGCAGATCATATGGGTGGGGCATTGTAATGTCACATTGGGGGGGGGCGGAAAATTTTTCTTTTGCCTAGGGCGGCAAAAATCCTTGCACCGGCCCTGGATAAGATGTTCAACAATTTCTGGCAGACACAGGGAGCAGGGAGCAGGGGAGAGAGAATACACCTCCTGACCCTCATGTCCCACTGGCAGACAAGCGGCGACGCAAGCCCAGGGTCCCCAGCACCATGCAACAGGGGTGGCGGACGACCAACTCACGCCCCAAATGGCCCAAAGCCCGCTCCAAGCACCCAAGGCAGAAAATCCGGAGGGGAAAGACCATGAGACACGGTCCACAAACTCAACTGCAGAAACCCCCTCCAAAGGCGGAGCACACCACCTCTCGAACTCCCGCTCGCGGATGCGAGACCGACCGCAGCAGTGAAAATTTATGCACTCCTGGAAAGACCCGGCGGGATGAGCAACTGAGACTTTTAACCCCTGCAGCGCCGGCAGTCACGGCGACTGGCATGCTTCCCACACGGCTCAGAAGCCATCCGAAACCATAGAGGGCACCAGGATATCAGATGGGAACACCACTCACCTACCTCACCAGAACAGGCCCCTACTACGACGGGCGGACGAGCCAGCCGCAGGAACCAGCGACGCTGCACCTTGCTGTGACCCAGCGGGACTCTCACGCACCTCCAATATCTTTCCGTGCACTGGGTATAGGCTAAAAGTGGACCCCCCACGGCAAGAACCACAGAGGTACACACTTAAAGCCCCTGCTACAATAGATGCTAGATATGCTCATTACCAACCCAGAATTGTAAAGAAATGTTCACTGTTTGACCACTCTTATCTAGCTAGCAATCTCACAATACGCCTTACATAATTGTATTTTGCCGTACTGCACAGCCCATTCATGCTATCATGCTTAACCACTTATAGAAGCTAAGCTCGGCTGCCTGGTACTCAAGTATAACTCGCCTTCTTTACACACGCAATTTACAATTTACAAGCATACCTATTCCTTCACATAGAAGCACATGTTTAACGGCAAAGATTACACCCTGTGTGCCAGTTATTCTTTATTAATGAATCTCACAATTGCCGAAAAACCTAATCTACTCACAACGAATTTAATCACGCATACAACCTGTCTTATAATTAAAAAATATGCAACTGTTTATCGCCATGACGTTGTATACATTATCTTGCCTGTGTCTGCTGTGGTGGCACCACAGGATAGTTTGTAATCTTCACTGCACCAAAAATAAAGAATTGAAAAAATAAATGCAAAAAACACTAAGTGGCTACTAAAAAAGACTGAACATACCCCATTTGCAATACCTTAGGTTGTCTTCTTTTGCAAATGGTATTCCATCATGGGGGTAATTCTCATTCATGGGCTACCATAAGCTCACAAAGGCAACATAACCAAATCTGGCAAATTTCAATGTGAAAAAATGGAAAATCAAGCCTTATATTTGACCCTGTAACTTTCAAAAACACTATACAACCTGTACATGGGGGGTATTGTTATACTAGGGAGACTTCACTGAACAAAAATATTAGTGTTTCAAAACAGCAAAACGTATCACAACAATGAAAGCATCAGTGAACGTTTGTGTGTGAAAAATGCAAAAAACTTCACTTTCACTAAATATATAATCGCTGTGATATGGTTTACTGTTTTGAAACACTAATATCTGTGTTCAACGAAGTACCCACCATGTACAGGTTTTAGGGTGCCATGGAAAGTTACAGGCTTAAATACAGTGCTAGCAAATAAAATTCTCTGGATTTTTAGGCCTGGGTTTTAAGGCAGGTACCTCAAATTGCAATCAATAAAATTATTTAATTATGTAAAAATATTACATAATTACATAAGTATGCAAGTAGAATTTAAATATATATACATATTTATATATTTGAAGTCTATGTGTATATGTATGTAATTATGGATATATATATATATATATATATATATATATATATATATATATATATATATATATATATATTGGAAGGCGTAGCCTGAAGTTGTGGGAGGGGTTACCCGGCTATTTAAACTCAAGCCCCCTACACCACAGGGCTGATGCTGCCTGGTTCATGACTACTTCCGGTTCAAAGGTCATCAACACAGACTGCCTAACACTCCAAACAAGCTGGTCTGGGCCTACTGTGGCTCCCATGCTGATCGGACCAAGTTTTTCCCTGCTCCAACAACTCCCATCCTGCTGTTCCAGCCACATGCGGTCAGAGACTCCCACGCTGATTGGTCCAAGTTCTCCCTGCTCCAACAACTCCCATCACGCTGTTCCAGCCGCATGCGGTCAGAGACTCTCAGGACGATCGGACCAAGTTCTCTCTGCTCCAACAACTCCCATCATGCTGTTCCAGCCACATGCAGTAAGAGACTCCCACGATGATTGGACCAAGTTCTCCCTGCTCCAACAACTCCCATCACGCTGTTCCAGCCACATGCGGTCAGACTCCCACGCCGATCGGACCAAGTTCTCCCAGCTCCAACAACTCCCATCATGCTGTTCCAGCCACATGCAGTGAGACTCCCACGCCTATCGGACCAAGTTCTCCCAGCTCCAACAACTCCCATCACGCTGTTCCAGCCACATGCGGTCATTGACTCCCACGCTGATCAGACCAAGTTTTCCCTGCTCCAACAACTCCCATCACGCTGTTCCAGCCACACACAGTCAGAGACTACTCACCACCTCTCCAGAACTGGCTGTTCGTTCTCGCTGGCGCTATGAGACCCCTTACCGGCTTATCGGGCCTTTTCCTGGACCAAACCTCCGTGTCCACCAAGTCTGGGTACTTTCCAGCCACATAGCTGACCTCTCGTTTGTTTCCTGTACCAGTCAAATCCACGAACCGTGAGTCTGCCTGTACGGGCCAAATCCATGAACACACAATTGTTCACACGTTTACGTTTTTACATACCGTATATTCTGGACTTTTTCCCGTTCAGGACTTAAGTCAGTTCACCTACTCCTGCCTGCTCTTTGTTCCATTCCTATTCGCTAGTTTCTTTTCGTCAAATTTCTACCAAACTAGTCTCCCGTCTATCTCAATTACATGCTTCCATCTTCCATTCCATGCTTCCATCAACGGCCACCACAATCATAGTACCAATTCGTTAGTTTTACACTGTTCCCCGATACATGAAATGTCCAGGTTCTTTAGCCTGCTACTAGTTATCCTTACATGCCCCCTGTAGTTCTGTTATATTTGCTATGTTTCTTGTTATTATTTACGATTGTGCATGGATATTGTCAGTTTCCCATTACTAATTCAGCTCTGGTAAGCATTTAATATTCACTACATATATAGCATTACCATCATATATCGCATATGTCTTATTCTATCACTTATGGACCTGGTACTGTTCTGAGGCAGTCATCACGTTCACATTTGTTACCATGTGTTATGGCCAATCTGTATACTTGCTCCCACGATAGGTATATTACTTATTTGGAGGACGATCACCTATTCGCTAAACCTTTTTTGTAACACGCCACACTCCTATGTTCATATGTATCGTCATGTTCCCTGGGACAAACCCTAGTGTACCAGGCTTTACCATACCATCATATGTTCCCCCTGACTCTACGTCAAAATATTCACGTATTATGCAAAGGTTATTTACTCATTGCTGCTATATTCTACTCAAGCAAGTTCATCATCCTAACCGACCCTTGTATCACTAAACCTACAGCAACTCCACTCTAACTGTTCTATGTTACATCAGCCAACGCTGGCACGCAATTCCTTTGCCAGGCCGTACACAGGCCCACGCCCGGGGATCCTTAATTCCCCACACATACACCCTCCTTCCCATGCTGGCACGACCATAATTAAATATTCTAAGTCCTACCGGGATAGCTCAAAACTGCCATCATAGCTTGGTATTCCATATCCCCCTATATGTGTTTTAGCTTAAGAAGTCACAGGACCAATTAGCGGTCACTCATGACTCTGCCTATCCCCCATTATTGTCGCAGTATTGGTTAAACACTCCCCATGGTCTCTGGTAATGGCCTAGGATCCTCACCCTACTCACTTATAGGGATATTTGATTTATGTCCTATGAATCTTGTACCCACCATCGTAGGGTCAGGATTCTAACAACTATGTCCTCAGGTTACCTATTCATAGACCAGCCTCAAGAACAACCACCCCGATTATACAGGCGTATTTCGTTCACAGTAAGTCAAGCCCAATTCCAGTTCCAACTTGCCTCCCACCATCATTTCCCTTTAGGTTCTCCAATATCTCATTCCTCTGGCAAGGAAACCACATTCTACCCCAAGCAAGGTATGTTTACCCACCTTGCTACTACCCATTACCCGTCCCATTATCGGATCCACTATGTCAGCTATCGGCCTGGTACCCAGCTATGCCAGTAACTAGCCTCATCATTATCAGTTCCGTGAGGCCAACACCCATCTTCATCCGCATATGGAGGTACACGCCCCTCGGCCCAACACATAGCTAACGCCTCACATCAACCTCTCCAGGTTACGAGTTAGGGCCTCACCCAGCATGGCCTCTTATATTGACTCTTTTTACAGTCCCCAAGAGGCCAACGTTCTTGCCACACCTTTCAGTGGCCCCTGCCCACTAGTCCAAATCACATGAAGTCAAACCGTTGATATCCACTCTACTTGCCTCCATACGTAACATCAACGATGGACTACAGAGACTGGAATCTCCACAGGCACTGATGCACATCCCAGCCACAGGACTCCCAAATCCCTCTCATGGTTATGTTATCCTTTCAAATCCCTCCCTTAGCACATCGGTTTACATTATTACTCCCTCATACTTTGTGTCCCTGACCATACGCAAAGACATCTGGAAAGGTTAATTTAGTCTCCTTACTGATTGCCTCCCACGATGTCTTAGAGTAAAAGTCTTACTACTACGATGATCTGTACGTCGTTCTATACACCAGAATCCCAGACTCAATCAGAAACTCACTATCCCAGAATTCATCCTAGCCTTCAGACTTTTGTGATGTAAGTGGCTCTACTTCTCCTCACCATAGAGAAGGTTTGCATCGACAACCTGGAGTTTTACCTCTAAGCACAGCCTTTCTGTCACTCAGTCGACTTCTACATCAAGGTTTCCACACACCAGTTCCACACAGGTCTGGTCACACTCCTGTCCGGTATTCACGAGTGTCAAAACCTTCTGTCTGCATTAATAGACCCCGCAACTCCATCACGTTGCTTAAGAAGGTATTCAACCATATTAATTACCCACCCCTAGCCTCAACTCATTGATTTCCTCTAAGGAATTCTCCCAGCACTATGCCAAAGGGGTTGACCAGAGCTTGGGTGGGCAAGACAGACATTTCCTATGCCTCCAAGCTTCTACCTATTCAGCCATCCCAAGGGCATGTTCATGGCATTTTATGGAGGGATTGTCATGAATTTCCCACACGTGTAACTTTTAGAGCAAAGAGTAACCCCAAGCTGTTTATCTTATTTTCTAACACACTATGTTGACTAACACTCAATATTAGCGAATGTCCTGCAGTCACCGGTTATCTTAGATAACTTCCTCATGATAGAACGCCCTCACTCCGCTCTGGTTAGTATTCACAAGACGATGGCACTTTTCCTCACTATGGGTTCCACTTTCACAAACTGACCTTCTTAGGCATTCATCTTGACACTAATAAGCTACAGAACATGTCCACCTATAGAGAAGGTACAGCGCATCGGAGTCCTGGGAACCTTTCCTTCTGAAGAACAAGCGTGGAGGGTGGGGGGAGAATGGATCTACAGTCCTACTGGGCACATTGAGGTTTGCCATGAGAATTATTCTGCACATTTATTTCCCGACCGCTGAGTCTTCTTCCCACCGACAGTTGCATTCTATTCCTCTTCAACATTTCTTTGGAATCTGCCCCATAGTGGCCGCCTACAAGGCCTGGGGTGGTATGATCGGATAGGGGAAGTCAAGTGATTTTCTGACAATAAAGCAGCTGGCTATACCCACATTCCATGGCTTAATACTGCACTAACTCGCCTCATGGCATTTGGCAGATTTCTGGATTGAGCTGCCCTCTCTGATTATACATCACAAGCATACAATAGAGATTTCACCTTTACAACAAGTTTACCACTGATTACCATAATACCAATATTCGTTCACTAGTCGCCATTGCGACACTCCTCTCCTTTTTGCCCACACAATTTATAAAATCTCTCTTAACACTACAAAACTTACCTGGCTGGCTACACCATGTCTTAAGTGCCCATCCTAGTACCAAACAGTTCACATCCTCTTGCCATATGTAATACGTAGGGACAATCCTACGGGCAATAAGGTGCCGGTCAAAATGTCAGACCTTTACAGGTTATCACTCACAGGACCAAATCTCAATATGCCCCTATTTAACTGCAGGGCAAACCACTCACATTCATAATGTACCTCAGAACCCTCTTAACTAGGCGGGGACTCAACCCCAATGCCTTTTCGGGACATTCCTCCAGAATCAGGGCAGCATCAGCTGCTTCCAGAAAAATGTCCCACACCATAAACATTAGGACGCTGGAAATCCACAGTGTAATACTAGATACATACCACAACCAGAGCTAGATTTGAGTAGGACAAGCCGTTATGAATCTTGCAACGTAAAGATGTGTAATAAGGTATCTTATTCAACTTTTTGCCCTCTTTTATTACAGGCCTACCCGATACGTCGATTTCGGCACACTACAACCGACTTGCTCATATATCTAACTTATCATGTATACGGCTTTTGTCCCCGACTACAAATTGGAAGGCGTAGCCTGAAGTTGTGGGAGGGGTTACCCGGCTATTTAAACTCAAGCCCCCTACACCACAGGGCTGATGCTGCCTGGTTCATCCCTCCCACCTCTCCCCTTATACATATTACTATTACAGGTGGGCCCTCTTTTATTACAGGCCTACCCGATACGTCGATTTCGGCACACTACAACCGACTTGCTCATATATCTAACTTATCATGTATACGGCTTTTGTCCCCGACTACAAATATATATATATAAATATATTCCACGATCCTGCACTCACATTTGTAGTATAAGTGCCACGGTGCTCTTTCAGCCAAATCAACATAAATCTCCACGAAGAAAGGCACATGTTGGACTTTTTGAAGAAAATTATTTGTCTTCATTCATAACACACGGGTTACAGCAAATCAACGTTTCAGTCCATCATAGGACTTTCATCTTGGTATGAAGGAACCTCTAAAAAAGATGTATCGTTGAACTGTTCAGTGAAAGATAGGGCATGGTACCTATTATTTCTCAGTGGATCCTTGCAGGGACTTGATATCCTATCTTCATATCTACTGTGTGCTCTCCTATTTTATTTTTCCCTTAAATATCTTATTTCCTTGCTTTCGGTTTCTCTTGGTGACCTATTTCCACCTGTGAATCTATGTGTTTTGGATTTTACTACTATTGGTGAGCCTCTTTTTTTCCATTTGTGTTTGAATTCTTACTCTGCTGTCTAGTTTTTTTATGGTGAATAGTTTCCATTTTTGTTCTATGTGAAATATTTTCTATTCTCTCACTCATTTGTGTATTATCTTGAAATGTTTTCCTATCATGGGTGTCATTTCTACTTTTTTCATTATTGTGTGTACATAGTTCCTGTGTCTTGGTATGTGTGTCTTTTGATACTCCAGTTCTATATCTACCTGATGTTGGATATCTGTGGTTTTTTTTAGGTGAATATTTATTTATGTTTCTTGAAGGGGAATAATTCTTATATGGTGATTGATTTATGTATGCCCTTCTTTGAAAATTATTTATTTGAACAAATTCCTGTCCATATGTAGGTCTTCTTCTAAAACTATTATTTATATAACGGGTTGTGTGTTTCTCATAGTTTGCTTTATCATTGATTCTGTTAGTGCTTAGCTTCCTCCATCTTCCCTGATTGTGTGATTTTTTTTGTGTTGAATGTGCGTACTTGGTTGTGTGCATAGTCATACTTATCTCTATTGTATTTGTTAATTTTCACCCTCTTAGTTTCCTCTTCAATCTTTTCTATTGTTTTTTTTTATATTTAGTGTTGATTCGTAATATTCCTCTGTGTCTCTAAAAGGGACTAGTTGTTCTTTGAGGGAATTGATTCTTTTTATCTAGAATCTTTATTTTTTTTATTTTTCACTTTAATTAGAGATTTTTAATAATCCAAATGTACAAAATTCTAAGTGTCCATACCACTCTTCCCTAAAAGCACCATTATCAGTGTCAGAGGTCAGAAGTGGCATCTTAAATAATCATAATTCTCTTGCCAATTAAGTGGTTGTACTTTTTGTTAGGGCTTGATCATACTTTTTGTTAGGGTTATAAGCAATTAAGTGAAATAATATACATATATAAATATTTTTAGGATTATAAGCAATTAAGTTTATATATATTTATGCTTATATTTTTCATTACTTATATATAATTTATGTTAATAAAATGTATTACTTATAATCCCAATATAAATATATATATATATATATATATATATATATATATATATATATATTGATTGATTTTCTCAACCCTCCTGGGTGGTATGTTTATTCCTCATTCTTACGTCCTCTACCAGAGGCCTGGGAGTTTGAGGGTTCTGCGCAGTATCTTAGCTTTTCCTAGAACTGCACTCTTCTGGACAGCGATCTCAGATGTCCCACCTGGAATATGTTGAAGCCACTCCCCTAACTTGGGAGTCAGAGCCCCAAGTGCTCCTATCACAACTGGGACTACTACTGCCTTTACTTTTCACATCCTTTCTAGTTCTTCGTTCAATCCTTGGTATTTGTTCACCTTCTCATGTTCCTTCTTCCTGATGTTATAGTCACTGGGTACTGCCACATCCACCACGACTACAGTCTTTCGTTTCTTGTCTACCACCACAATGTCTGGTTGGTTGGCCAGCACTTGCTTGTCTGTCTGAAACTTGAAGTCCCACAGGAACTTAGCCCTGTCATTCTCAACTACCCGTTGTGGTATCTCCCATCTGGACTTAGGTAGGTCCAATCCATATTCTGTGCAGATGTTTTGGTATGCAATCCCAGCAACTTGTTGAGTCTCTCCATGTATGCTGTTGCTGCTAACATCTTGCATCTGTCTACTAAGTGCTGGACTGTCTCAGAGGCCTCTTTGCACAATCTGCACCTTGGGTCTTGCCTGGTGTGGTAGACTCCAGCTTCTATTGATCTGGTGCTGAGTGCCTACTCCTGTGCTGCTAGTGTTAGTGCTTCAGTGCAAGAGAGATTTTACCATAGGTATGTTAGACCCAGGTAAAAAGATTGAAACATATAATAACGGTTTCATAGTTGAGATCATAGTACCAAGAATTTTAAGTGGACTAAAAATGATACATTGTGCTAATGTAGCCAAACACCACTTAGTCACTAATTCGACACAAATTAGAATCAAAATCTTGCAAAACAAATAATATATATAACAATCATGCAGAGAAAAACAATATATTGACACACAGAGGTTTAATCAAGTACAAATCAAACCTGCCTGGGGTGAAAAGCATAGATAGCTAATACATGTTAACGTCATATTTCCATATATAATCTTTTGCATCTAGCCAGTTTTGCTTACAGCAACATATATACATACAAAAATAAAAGAGAGAAAAAAAAGAAGTACAAAAGACCAGTTTTAACCCCTATATAGGGCCGGTGCAAGAATTTCTGCCGCCCTAGGCAAAGATCCATTTTGCCGCCCCCTCATGTCACTAACTTACTGACAGACACACACTGGCAAACACACTCACTGACAGACACACAGACACACACTCACTCACTGACAGACACACACTCACTCAATGACACACACACACTTACTGACAATCATGCACTGACAGACACATACACTTGCTCACACAGACAGACACTTACTGATAGAGATACACTCACTCACTGACAGACACACAAACACCCACACTCACGGAAATACATGCACTCACTCTATGACAGACACAGACACTCACTGACAGACACACAGACACAGACACTCACTGACATACATACACTTACTCACTGACAGACACACACACACACACACAGATACTCATTGACAGATACACTCACTCACTGACAGACACACACACTCACTGACAAACACACATTCACTGACATGCACTCACTCACTGACATACATACACTCACTCACTGACAGGCACACACACACAGATACTCACTGACAGATAAACTCACTCACTGACAGATACACACACTCACTGACAGACACACATTCACTGACAGACACACATTCACTGACAGACACACATTCACTGACAGACACACACTCACTGACATACATACACTCACTCATTGGCAGACAGACATACACTCACTCACTGACATACATATACTCACTCACTGACAGGCACACACACACACACACAGATACTCACTGACAGATAAACTCACTCACTGACAGACACACACACTCACTGACAGACACACACTCACTGACAGACACACACTCACTCATTGGCAGACGGACATACACTCACTCACTGACATACATACACTCAGTCAAACACTCACCTTCTGGGGTCCAGTGTGGGGCAGACAGACACACACACAAACACACACACACAGACACTCACTGACAAACATACACTCACTCACTGACACACACACACACATACACTTACTGACAGACAAACATACACTCACTTACTGAGACACACACAGACACTCACTGACATACATACTTACTCACTGTCAAACACACACACAGTCAAACACTCACCTTCTGGGGTCCAGTGTGGGGCTGCCTCTCACTCCTCCTGCGCGCCGTTTAGTATGCCGGGGCTGGAATGACATCCTATTCCGGCTCCCGGTATTACAGAGGGCGCGTGAGGGAGAAGTGGGAGGCTGCAAGAACAGCCTCCCTCGCTGCCTTCCTGCTCCCTTCCCTCTCCTCTAGACACCCGCATTTGATGGCAGAGCAGGCATCCAGATGGATGCCCCTATACCTATAATATCTGAGATAAATGACAAGATAAAGTCTAACAAAGTATACAAGCAGTTAGTAAGTCAGTCATCACATAAAGCTCACTTTAACAGTGTTCTCACTACTTCAAGGGATTATGGGTAGGCATATGCAAATGAGCTCAACAAAGAACCACATTTTTGCCTCAAAATTCCACTTTATACATGGATTCTTTGGAGTATGTGTCTGTTGCATACAACAGCTTTGAAACACAACTCAGGAAGAGGATCAAAGCAAGTGAACCACTCATGGACAGCTGTTTCATTGTCATTTCAACACACCAGCCTGAGATAGTATAAAGTGGAATTATGAGGCAAAAATGTGGTTCTTTGTTGAGTTCATTTGCATATGCCCGCCCAGAATCCCTTGCAGTAGTGAGAGCACTGTTAAAGTGAGATTTATGTGGTAAAAGCAAGTCATATTGCCTGGTGTGTGTATTTGTGTTTAACATTGCATTAATTATCCACTTATTTCAGGTGGAAGGGGTTTTCATCCACACATCCACACTTTTATATATATATAGATATATATAGATATATATATATATAGAGAGAGAGAGAGAGAGAGAGAGAGAGAAGACACCCCCACCCACCCACCATCTTTGGGCCTCAATATGAAAAATATTGAAATCCACAAATGTGTTCTCTCTCTCTCTCTCTCTCTCTATATATATATATATATATATATATATATATATATAATTATTTGAATGTGAGCACTTCCTTGAAGTTCATGTCTTGTAATTCATCAAAAACTAAAGTTAGATTTGCTGCACCCATTCTTGTTTTGTGCAAAAATAACCTGCAAATATACACCAGATAATCAGCAGACAATCTTGGTAGTTAACTGTCCTATAAATAAATAAAGAAATCTGTTTGATCATATAAATTCAGGATTTGGGTAACGATGTTGAGTTGTATTATGAAGTTGATCTCTCTTCATATATCATATTGTTTCATAGTAAAAACTCCAATGTGTTGGCTTAAGAATATAATCTCTTGTCTTTTGTCTTTATCCAAAGAAATTCAGAGCATTTTCATCAGCAGTTTCTTAGGTCAGAATTTACCATTATATATAGATCTGTATATCAATCCCATGGAAATTCATCCCCCACCCTAACATGACAATTACAAATTAATATATTTATTAGCTGGAATTAACATAGTAAATTTCAAATTCATTAGATCATGTCAAGAAGATTCATTTTCATCTTGCACCTTTAACCCCTTAACAACGTGCGTTTGGACCGCTGACGGTCCTGAACCGTCATAACGGTTTTGGGCTACTTACCTGATCGCCGTCGGTCCCACGGCGGCGATCAGCTCTCCTCCCGGTCCAGGGGGGTTGCCTGTCTGCCCGGGCAGTCCCCCCATGGCAGATCAGGACCCCACGGCCATGTGATCACTCGATCACATGACCGCAATAGGTGTCCATGTGTCTGCCTGCAGGGGGACTGTCTGTGCTGACAGGCAGTCTCCCTGCAAGTGAAAAATCCAAAATAAAGTGTAAAAAAAAAATCTGTGTAAAAAAAAAAAAATAATATGTGTATATATATGCTATATATACATGTATTATATCTATATATACCTATATATAATATATGTATATATATCATATATATAATGTCACACTAAGTGTATTTTTATATTTATATATACGTATATAATTATAAAAATACACTTATATTTAAATTACACACGAATATATACAATATATATAATAACTATATATATGGTATATATATATTATTATAAAATACAAATAATATGTTAATAAAAATAAATAACAAAAAATAAAAATAATTTTTAATAATTAAAAAAAAATTATATATATATATTCAGTTTTATTCTAACAGTATTTTGATATTGATATATATATATTTATATCAAAATACACTTAGAATGTAATGATATATATATCTATGTATAAATAAATAAATAAAAATAATACGAAATATACATATGTCCACATACATAATTACATAAATAATTTCATAAATATACACGTAGACGTCAAATATATAAATATGTATATATATTAAAATTCTACGTGCATATTTATTTAATATTTTTACCTAATTAAGTAATTTTAATGATTGCAATTTGAGGGACCTGCCTGCCAACCCAGGCCAAAAGTCCAGATAATTTAATTTGCTAGCACTGTGTTTAACCCTGTAACTTTCTATGACACCCTAAATCCTGTACATGGGGGTACTGTTTTACTCGGGAGACTTCGCTGAACACAAATATTAGTGTTTCAAAACAGTAAAACATATCACAGCGATGATATTGTCAGTGAAAGTGAAGTTTTTTGCATTTTTCACACACAAACAGCTCTTTCACTGAGGATATTATTGCTGTGATATATTTTACTGTTCTGATACACTAATATTTGTGTTCAGCGAAGTCTCCTGAGTATAACAGTACCCCACATGTAGAGGTTTTATAGTGTTTGTGAAAGTTACAGGGTCAAATATAAGGCTTGATTTTACTTTTTTTTTTTTTATTGAAATTTGTCAGATTGGTTAGGTTGCCTTTGAGAGCGTATGGTAGCCAAGGAATGAGAATTAGCCCCATGATGGCATACCATTTGCAAAAGAAGACAACCCAAGGTATTGCAAATGGGGTATGTTCAGCTTTTTTTAGTAGCCACTTAGTCACAAACACCGGCCAAAGTTAGCGTTTTTTGCATTTTTAACACACAAACAAATATAAATGCTAACTTTGGCCAGTGTTTGTGACTAGGTGGCTACTAAAAAAAACTGGACATACCCCATTTTGAATACCCTGGGTTGTCTACTTTAAAAAATATGTACATGTTAGGTGTGTTTCAGGGATTTATGACAGATAACGGTGTAACAATGTCTCTATTGATACATTTAAAATATATATATATTGAAACAGCAATTTCCTACTTGTATTTATAGGCCTATAACTTGCAAAAAAAAGCAATAAAGCATGTAAACACTGGGTGTTTTTAAACTCGGGACAAAATTTTGAATCTATTTAGCAGTTTTTTTCATTAGCTTTTGTAGATAAGTAAAAGATTTTTCAAGTAAAAGTCCAAAAACATGTTTTTTTTTTTTATTTTTCACCAGATTTTATTATTTTTTTTAAATACAATATATGACATAATATATATACTGGTATGTAAAGAAAGCCCTTCTTGTCGTGAAAAAAACAGTATATAACTTGTATGGGAACCGTAAATGAGAGAGCGGAAAATTACAGCTAAACACAAACACCACAAAAGTGTTAAAACTGCTCTGGTCCTTAACGTACAAACATCGCAAAAACAGGCCGGTCCTGAAGGGGTTAAAAGATATGATCCACAGGTAATATTTACATTTAATTATACTTTTTTTTAATGAATCCGATATTTGCTATAAATGATAATAACATCATATGAATGTTTAGAATGCTTGTTTATTTTTATTTCCATTATCCTCATGGCAGTATGTATATAAATTATTTTCAACAAAGATATCCAGAGGATATCTATACTGTAGCATTTGTTTTTTTGAATTACTCTATATTATTTATAACTCTAACTGGTAGACATTGGTAACACTTGTACTTGTTTTTTTGCAGGTAGAGATGGCATTCAACTCATATTGACCATCCTTTGAGTTTGCATTCTGCAGAGTGTAATAATGTCTCTCTAATCAATAGCTAAATCGTGGTTTAATATTATTAATTTTCTTTATTTTATAAAGCTTCATAAATGCATACATACAGAAAAACATTACATAACACCTAGCAAGAGATGGAAACCAAAATAGGTTTAGACACTGAATAATATTGATAATGATAGTAGGTCAATTTAACAACCTTAACTGCTTAGTAGTCAAGTCTTTTTCACTAAATTATTTCATTCAGGTTATGTTATTTAGAGTAGGCATATTTACTTAATTTAGTGTCCATTTAACATAAAATATTTGAAATGTATATCACATACCTGTTTCAGGTTCTACAGAAAAATATGGCTGTCCCTGTAGTATGCTGTAGATAACTTTGGCACTGTTTCCATAAGAAGGGTCATCTGCATCCGATGCAGTCACTTGCACCACAAAAGTACCTGAAAAGCACATTACAGTCACTTGTTCAAGGATAAAAATGTTGAATATATTTAGTGCTTTGAACAAACACCTAGAACATTGAGAACAAAAATTATACCCCTCCCCCCCATGCATACTATCAGAAATAGTTAAGAAAAAAAATCCTGTCTAGAGAAATCTGAATCTAAGTGATTAATGACAGATTTATAGTGACAGTCAGAAAAGGATTGTGTTATAGAAAACATTGCTGACCACATCAACTTTTAGAGATATGTGGAAGATTATAATGGATGAATGTTTTTTTTTTTAGCATTGAACATAAAAGAGAAGCATGTGAAAGATGTAAAGAATGATCTTTAGGCTTTTAAAAAACAACATTGAACATTAATTACATTTTATCAATAGAGATGAAAAAATATCTAAAATAGGATATAGATCAGATGTACATGAGTATATAGTACACTAGTAATGAATACATAATATATATTCATAAATAAAAATAATGATCAAAACACGAGGCTATTCAGAATTAATATTTTGTAATATACTAAAAAAAAAAAACTACCATGTGTACAGCTAAAGGTATTCTGACAATGTAATGTGTCAGAGAAAACATTTTATTTTTTCATGCAGGTTTACGGCTTATATAAATTATTTTCAACATTTGCGCTTAACTTATACTCTTAACAGTGACTTGTATATCTTGATTTTAGTCCATCAGAGGAACAGATTTGACAACATACCAGGGATCCTCAGGAGCACTAGACACACAAAAGTTATAAGCTCTCCTTAGCACTAGACTGAGAACACTCAGGTGACTCTCTCAGCCAATCAGCTAGCTCTGTACTCAGGGTTTAGTTTAGGAGAGATGACAGAAGCTCTAAATGGAGGACATGAAATTTGCCATACAGCAAGTTATCATACCATTTGCTAAATTTTGACTATTTACATTCAGAAGGAGCCAACGCACTCTTGGCACCAAAACTACTATTGGCAAATGTTGTATTGGTTATTGCTTTTATGATGTGGCAAAAATTTAAAAGGAAATATTCAAGAATATTATAAATAAAAATGTAACAACATTGAGAATACCTAACATGTTGTATACCTGGTACACCTTTTTCGATCATGCCACACATTATAGAAATGAATTGTATAAACACCTCTAAAAGCTGAACTGGAAAATTAACTTATGATGGAAAATTGTAATTGATTATTAGAGTTTATATGCTGAACACAAAACTGTGGTGAATAAAAAAGACACACTGATATATTTAGGCAACAATAAATTATTTAGAAATAAAAATATTCAGATCAGCAATAAGAAAAGATTGACTATTCCCGTTTTAAAATCGTATATAGTTTCACTAAAACTTGTTGTTTTTTTCTTTGCAAATATTCCAGGTGAACCATGCAGGTTTGGGAGAAGCATGCTGAAGCAATTGTTCTGAAAGAAAATAAAATAATCTTCATTGGCACTCTTGGGGAAAGCACAGTACACAGCAACACATGGCAGCTAAGCCAGAACCTTACACTTATGATTAAGGATTATAAGGTCTGAAATATGTAAGGTTCTGGCTCAGCACATGCTGTGTTGCTGTGTATTTTGCCTTTTTTATGACTTCCAATAAAAGTGTATCTTTTCCTCCTTTTGCAAACTGTATCCCCTTCTCTAGTTCTTATTTCCACTGTTGCAGCTTTACCCCCTTTTGTGTCCTTTCATTCCCTCTTGTGCCTCTTATCCTGATTTTGTAACAACTAACCCCCATTTAGCATCTCCCTTTTGCCTATTTGGTGTTTCTTACTCCACTTTTGTGTGTCTTACACTTTGTGTTTTACCCCTACCATTTGTATTTTACACCCCCTTTTGTCACATACCTTCCCTTTGTATTTTACCCCAGTTTCTCTTAACCCACATTTTGTTTACCCCTCTTCATGTTTCTACTCATCTTCTTAGTGTCTGTTACTCTCCTTGTGTAGCATGACCTTATGGTGAAGCAGCTTCTTAATCCTCTTTACCCAGTCTAACAGGAAGCTGCCCCTTCTAGTCAAAGCAAGCTGCTCCCTGTCAGACTGGGTAAAGGATAAAGAAGATTCTATATGTTCCAGATAACTCTGTTAACCATTTTTTATGCTGATTAGCTGGACATTGTGCAACAGGGGCTGGTGCACCCCAGAACCCGGGTTCTTTTATTGTCTCAGAAGAAGCTTGCTGCAGTGTTTTTCTTTTATGCATGCCATGATTTACAAGTAATATGTAATATTTACTCCTGGTGTCCTCTCAGAGTATTTGGTAAGCATATCATTAATTTAATGTGGTCTATTTACTGGAGTCATTGATATGCTTAGACACTTTTTTCATGTAAAAAAAAATAAGTCTCAGATGAACTGCTAGCATGTAACACGTTAGACAGTGGTCCCGCTTTCCAATTTTAGTTTTTCCCTTTTTTGTTTTGTATCTTCCTTAAGGTATTTATATTTTACTAAATATGGGTTAAGGCTGTCTTTTTGGCATTCCCCAGCATGGAGCCTAATCAGCATGATTTATTAGTAAATTGGTCTTTTTTTCATGTGTTTAACCCCTTAAGGACCAAACGTCTGGAATAAAAGGGAATCATGACATGTCACACATGTCATGTGTCCTTAAGGGGTTAATAAATGAACCACTTGTTTTTTTTGCAATTTCACGCTGTAATCATTTATGGATTTACAAGTACAATAATAGACCAAATATGAAAAGGGCATCTGTTATCAATAAGTCATGTTTGGTATCTAATAATACTGAGCATAGAACTGGATGCTAGGTGTTTTCAAATGTAGTTACATCACTTATGGTGACAGTGTACACAGCCACTCAAGGCAACCATGTCTGCATGTTATTATGTTTAATTACAATACAATGAATTGTGTGACTTGAAAAGCAATCAATTATAACCAGACTAGAAAATTAGTTGAAGAATGTATCTGTCTTTGGTATTTTAGTCTAATCTTTGAAAAAAAAAATTATCACAATTCAATGTTCAGTCAATATATTACATAATTCTGTTTCAAATTTAGAATAATTCTGTATTTTCAAGACATCCGAAGGCTTGATATTTTGTGTTTTTCTTTTAACCTTGTTATTTCAATCTTGTTATTGTATCTGTAAAATAACTATGGATGACAAATGTTAAACCTTAATGTGCATTTGCATAGAAAGTATTTTTCTGTTGTATACAAGTCATTTTGTCTGATGAATCTGCTTGTTTTCTGTACTTCAAGAGAAGTGACTTTCAAAATGTTATAAAAGTCACATATTCCATTTCATTTAAGCATGTTTAAAATAGTGTGGCTATTTATTAAAAAAAAGAAAGCTGGACTCTCTTATGGCTGGGACAAGTACAACAGCTAAAGGTACAATATCTTACTCACCAACATCAGACATTTCAGGGACACTGGCAGTATAAATTTCTTCTGGAAAGGTTGGCTCATTATCATTTATGTCATGTATCTTAATGACGAATTCAGACTCTGGTTCCACAGGTCTTAATGTCTTTCGGTTTATTGCTTGGGCACGCAAGGTGTAGAAGGCTTTTTCTTCTCTGTCAATCCGTCGTGTAGCATGAATGTCACCTGTTTTCTCGTCAATAACAAAAAGTGTGCCAGCTCCATCCCCTGAGAGTATATATTTCAGATTTCCATCTCCTTTATCTTGATCTGAATGAAGCTGAAGAGAAAAAAATGAAGAGAACTTGTGTAAATAAGTATATATAAATAAATATGTATATCACAGCTGTAAATAAACGAATGCATTGATGTATGCGTTGTTCAGATTCCAACAGCCTTTACTTCAAATTTTATCTATATTGTTCATTTTTATTAATATTCGTTAGTTCATGAAAAGTATCAAAATATGTTTTAAGCTATCTGCCTTGATGTCCTGTCACTTAAAGATTAAAGGCTCCAACTGAGAATTTTGTTTATGTTACGGAGGAAATTCAGCTTGAAACTGAAGATGAATAAATACACATACATGTGCTTTTATGCATTATTAAATCATATACACAATTTATACATGTTAATGTATTTTCATTTTATGTATGTTAATCATTTTCTCTTAGTCTTAGAACATTATTCAACTTAAAGATAAAGAGGTGATGCATGAGAAAAAAAAACAGAGGCATAGAGATAAGTGATTAGAAAATATTGAGAATAATTGAATATGTATATTTGAAAATTTGTGAATGCAACTGTATAATGAGCTTTTCCTGAGATAGTATGTTCTGTTTAAATACAGTGAATTCAATACTAAAATTCCAATTTATTAATGTCTATAGCAAGTAACTGTGGTTAACATAATAACTAGTACCCCACCTCTTCCACTATCATGCACAAAATGTTTTAGAACACATAAGCATATTGTTTTTTCCAAAATAATTTGTATATAATTTGTAAATGTTTGTATAATTTGCAGTTGTTTAGAGAAACACATTTATATTATATAAATGTACACAATTTAATTTTTTTTAAATTAATTTATTTAGAGAAACGTTGGGTAGAGATCATTTTTAGATATTATATGGTTTATTTTTGTGCAATGATACAGACATAATCTGAAATATTGGCATACACACAGTAATTTCATTTTTGCCTTAAATAATGAGTGAGAGAAAAGTTTTATAAAATGGTAAAATATAGAGTTTATGGTTATTAGTAAAGAATCTTATTACAATTGTAGCCATATATATTCATAAAACAACTAATGTTTATTTGCCATTAGCTAACTAACAGCACATACAACTAATGTGTGTATGTGGGTGAAATGCCCACATACAGTAGTAAAGTTAACTAATGGCAAATAAATAGGTGCTAGACTACTTTCTTTTACATTTGTTTCTTGTTTCTTTTACATTTAAAGGAGTGTTTGGGAAAAACCTGTTTCAGTCACCACTTTCTATACTTAAATTTTACCTTTTCGTTACCTTGTATACTAGACTCCCTATAGACATCTATTGATAATACAATGGGAATCATTCGGTGGGGAGATATTGCTTGTATTATGTTATACAATGCATGTTTGTGTATTTATGTGATTATTACAGTAATCTGGATTGAATAAATAAATCAAGGTTATGTTTAGAGTTATGATTTCTATTTTAGCCCAATCCAATTATTTTGATTTACATGTTACAAATGATGTTCTGTACTGATTGACCTTGAGCCCACCCTCCCACCTCCCTCTTCCTGTTTATAAGAATTCAGAAATAAAGTTTCTAATTCAAACTATGTGGTTCAGCGGGAGTAGGAGAGAGGGGCTTTTTCAAATTCCTTTAAAGTGATGTATCAGGAAAGAATGAAACTTTGAGTGTTTCTGAACTTTAATTAATGATCTGTATGAAAGATAATTTCAGAAAAGATTACATTCAAAGTAAAAAATAAAAAATCTTTAATGATACTGATTGTAAATTAGTGAAATTAATTCCTCACCCCTCCAAATAAATAAATGAATTAAGCAAATAAATTAACTATAAACAAAACAAAATAACTAATCAGTGTTAATTATTCTATAACCATATAAATTCAATTCATGTTAAATTAAAAACATGGAAAAATAAATTAACCAATCCAAATTCTGTCAATGGAAGCAAATGTTGTCACTTTGCTATTTCTATGCATGTCACTCTTTGACCATATCTGTGTTTATGTGTTTACTTTTTCTTACCTTTTTCTGTATTCAATTTCTTAATTTTACTCCCTGAAATGCCTGATTAAATATATATAGTGCAGAATTATTTGCCTAATAATTCTGCACTCCCTGTATATATATATATATATATATATATATATATATATATATATATATATATATATATATATATATATATATATATATATATATATATATATATATATATATATACAGGGAGTGCAGAATTATTAGGCAAATGAGTATTTTGACCACATCATCCTCTTTATGCATGTTGTCTTACTCCAAGCTGTATAGGCTCGAAAGCCTACTACCAATTAAGCATATTAGGTGATGTGCATCTCTGTAATGAGAAGGGGTGTGGTCTAATGACATTAACACCCCATATCACGTGTGCATAATTATTAGGCAACTTCCTTTCCTTTGGCAAAATGGGTCAAAAGAAGGACTTGACAGGCTCAGAAAAGTCAAAAATAGTGAGATATCTTGCAGAGGGATGCAGCACTCTTAAAATTGCAAAGCTTCTGAAGCGTGATCATCGAACAATCAAGCGTTTCATTCAAAATAGTCAACAGGGTCGCAAGAAGCGTGTGGAAAAACCAAGGCGCAAAATAACTGCCCATGAACTGAGAAAAGTCAAGCGTGCAGCTGCCAAGATTCCACTTGCCACCAGTTTGGCCATATTTCAGAGCTGCAACATCACTGGAGTGCCCAAAAGCACAAGGTGTGCAATACTCAGAGACATGGCCAAGGTAAGAAAGGCTGAAAGACGACCACCACTGAACAAGACACACAAGCTGAAACGTCACGGCTGGCCAAGAAATATCTCAAGACTGATTTTTCTAAGGTTTTATGGACTGATGAAATGAGAGTGAGTCTTGATGGGCCAGATGGATGGGCCTGTGGCTGGATTGGTAAAGGGCAGAGAGCTCCAGTCCGACTCAGACGCCAGCAAGGTGGAGGTGGAGTACTGGTTTGGGCTGGTATCATCAAAGATGAGCTTGTGGGGGCTTTTCGGGTTGAGGATGGAGTCAAGCTCAACTCCCAGTCCTACTGCCAGTTTCTGGAAGACACCTTCTTCAAGCAGTGGTACAGGAAGAAGTCTGCATCCTTCAAGAAAAACATGATTTTCATGCAGGACAATGCTCCATCACACGCGTCCAAGTACTCCACAGCGTGGCTGGCAAGAAAGGGTATAAAAGAAGAAAATCTAATGACATGGCCTCCTTGTTCACCTGATCTGAACCCCATTGAGAACCTGTGGTCCATCATCAAATGTGAGATTTACAAGGAGGGAAAACAGTACACCTCTCTGAACAGTGTCTGGGAGGCTGTGGTTGCTTCTGCACGCAATGTTGATGGTGAACAGATCAAAACACTGACAGAATCCATGGATGGCAGGCTTTTGAGTGTCCTTGCAAAGAAAGGTGGCTATATTGGTCACTGATTTGTTTTTGTTTTGTTTTTGAATGTCAGAAATGTATATTTGTGAATGTTGAGATGTTATATTGGTTTCACTGGTAAAAATAAATAATTGAAATGGGTATATATTTGTTTTTTGTTAAGTTGCCTAATAATTATGCACAGTAATAGTCACCTGCACACACAGATATCCCCCTAAAATAGCTCAAACTAAAAACAAACTAAAAACTACTTCCAGAAATATTCAGCTTTGATATTAATGAGTTTTTTGGGTTCATTGAGAACATGGTTGTTGTTCAATAATAAAATTAATCCTCAAAAATACAACTTGCCTAATAATTCTGCACTCCCTGTATATATATATATATAATATATATATATTTGCTATACTGCCTGATTAATATATATATATATAGAGCCTGATTAATATATATATATATATATATATATATATATATATATATATATATATATGCTTTGCTGTTTGTCTTGACCTTTGGACTTCACCTCTCTTTTCCTGTATTGAATATGGTGGGACAGTCCTTATTTTGTGCAAGCATGTTTTTTATTACTTGTTTCTGTTTTTGGATTCTGTTGAGCTTAAAATTTAGCTTTTTCCATATTAAAATAAATGAAGACATTTGTGGATTTTTTTTTTTTTTGTTTGATTGTTTTGTCTAAGAATATATTGCTGTAGAAATGCAGGAATCCATGTAAAAAGCACTATAATAATACAGTTTATTTAATAAGCATACTGCAATAAAGAACTATATATTTGACTAATTTAAAAATAAATCAGTCTGAATGTTTTTATAAGTTACGGCCATAAATCTACTTTAACTCAGCATTCAAGATAGACAGATTCCCCACAGATAAGTCCTCATAAGGCCTGTCTATGGCTTTAGTTTATTGTGATGAAGAATGTCCAACCCCTGCTATGCATTTGAAGCTGTTTAATACATCAGATATATGTCAGAACAGATCCATATGAATGAATAAACAAAAATAACTAAACAAGAAAACACTGTGAATGTTCCTAGTTGTGTGGATCCACCTACAGACTTGACTACATTTCTGTGTTTCTAAGATTTCTTTGTATGCTTATTATAACGTGTGTAGGAAAATTACATTGTATTAGTTAATTAAAAAAGGTTATGCAAAGTTGCACCCTTTTCATTGTCTTTGTATAGGAATACTCTAGCATTTTATATAAATACATTTATTTATTATTCTGGAGTGTTGTGGAGTGCATTGCCCCCATCCTTCCTTCTTGTAAAAATAATGTTTTTACCTACATCTAACCTAGCAGTAAGAGGATCTCCTTGATACAGATTCACTCTGCCTCCATTAAATCATCACATTGTAACCGCGGCTGGTTCCCTTTTTTACCACGTCTTAAAGCATAGAACTTAGCAGGACTAACCATACAGATATCTTAGCCATTCTTTTACATAGTTAGTAACAGATCCTCTATTTAACATCTATAAATAATTGAGAATACAATATAAAATAATGATTGTCTTGGAAGCAATAAAGTTTTGTCTGTTTAGATATTAATTATATAAAAATATAAATATAGACATATAAATCCATTACAATAATTTGTAGAATTTATAAGATTAAATTAAATGCTTGCAAATATCATTAATAGATTAATAGATTAACCCCTTAACACCGCAGCCAAATGTACAAGTTGTGAACGAAACAAAACGTAAACAAAACCTGGCATTTGCGCTATAAGTCTGTCCAACCGTAATTCACCTCTTTCATATTAAATGCACCCCCCCTTATTATATATCATTTTATTCAGGGGAAACAGGACTTTCATTTAATATCAAATATTTAGCTATGAAACATAATTTAATATGAAAAAAATGGGAGAAAATAAGATTTTTTTTTATTTTTTTCGTTCTTCATGACATTTTAACTGTCAATGTCATAATACTGTTTGCTTTTACTGCAATAAAATACACATATTTGTATTCAGCAAAGTCTCACGTGTAAAACAGTACCCCCTATGTACAGGTTTTATGGTGTTTTGGGAAGTTACAGGGTCAAATATAGCGTGTTACATTTGAAATTGAAATTCGCCAGATTGGTTACGTTGCCTTTGAGACTGTATAGTAGCCCAGGAAATAAATTTACACCCATAATGGCATACCATTTGCAATAGTAGACGACCCAAGGTATTGCAAATAAGCGATGTCCAGTCTTTTTTAGTAGCCATTTGGTCACAAACACTGGCCAAAGTTAGCGTTTGTATTTGTTTGTGTGTGAAAAATGCAAAAAACGCCAATTTTGGCCAGTGTTTGTGACTAAGTGGCTACTAAAAAAGACTGGACATACCCCATTTGCAATACCTTTGGTTGTCTACTATTGCAAATGGTATGCCATCATAGGGGTAATTTTCATTCTTGGGCTACCATAGGGTCATAAAGGCAACGTAAGCAATCTGGCGAATTTTAATGTGAAAAAAATTAAACACAAGCCTTATATTTGACGCTGTAATTTTTGAAAACACCATAAAACCTGTACATGAGGGGTACTGTTGTACTCAGGAGACTTCGCTGAACACAAATATTTGTGTTTCAAAACAGTAAAAAGTATTGCAGCAATAATATCGTCCCTGTAAGTGCTGTTTGTGCGTGAAAAATGCAAAAAACGTCACTTTTACTGGCGATATCATAGTTGTAATACATTTTACTGTTTTGAAACACTAATATTTGTGTTCAGCGAAGTCTCCCGAGTAAAACAGTACCCCCCATGTACAGGTTTTATGGTGTCTTGGAAAGTTATAGGGTTAAATATAGTGCTAGCAAATTAAATTCCCTATACTTTCGGCATGGGTGGTCAGGCAGGTCCCGCTAATTGTAATTAATTAGGATACCTAATTATGTAAAATTATTACATAAATATATGTGTAGAATTAATATATGTATATATATACATATGTGTATATATACGTATATATATATATATTTTTTTTTTAATATTTTTATTTATATATAGGTATATATATAGTGATATATACGTATATATTTATGTATATAGATATATATATTATTTCGTTATAAGTGTATTTTGATATAAATATATATATATTAATATCAGAATACAGTTAGAACGAAATAAAACACACCTATATATTTTTTAATATTTTATTTTTAATTATTTTTTTTATTTAATTTTTTTACGTATTTACATATTAATTTTTTTATATTATTTATAAATATATATATATAACAATAATTATATATATATTTAATCAGTATCAGTCTACGTGTAATTTGATATTAATATATATATATAATTATATATATATTAATATTAAAATACACCTAGACGGTGTATGTGTATGTGTGTATATGTGTATATATATACTTAGATCATATATATATAATATATATATATGATCTAAGTATATAATTTATTTATTTTTACACTGTTTTAAAACATTTTTATTTGATTTTCAGCCAGCAGGGGGACCAACTGTCATTACAGTTGGTCCCCCTGCTGGCAATGCAGCAGGCAGCTATACCGGCCATGTGATTGTGAGGTCCTCGCAAGGACCTTACTCTCACATGGCCGGGAGGGCTCCTGGAGGGCGGACGTGCCGCGGGGGGCTCCCTGGGAGTCCCCCGAACCGCGATCGCCGGCGTGGGACCGCCAGCGACCGGGTAAGTTACTAAAAACCGGAGGGCGTACTATTACGTCCGGCGGCGTTTAGAGCCGCTTTTAAAAGGACGTAATAGTACGCCCTCCGGTCTTAAGGGGTTAACATACCCTCCTGAACATGGTATCATGTCAGCCTCTCTGTCATTTTAAGTTGAAGCAGCGTCTGTCTCCAAATATCTCCTATGTCTGTGCCTTAACATTTAAATATACATCTATTTATACCTTAGGTGTCTTCATTTTAGGGTTACTGTAGTTCATATATGAAAAAGTAACTTATTTTACTTTTAATCATTTTAGGACCTCCCTTAATTTGGCAAAAATACAAGGCCATAACTAAAGTGTGTACATGTCATGGAAAATTTCCTGACTTACGTCAAGATGGCATCTTAAAGTCTGAACATCTTTGTCTACTTAGGGTTATCGCAGTATATTATGTACTGAAAGAGTAGTAGCATAGCCTTGAAGCTTGTTTATGCATTATTGTTATTGTATTTCGTCTGGGACAAAATGCCGTAAACATATTGTGCACTGAAGGTAAGTAAGAGGTTATTGCTTAAAGAAACATGTATGAAAAACAATATGTTCCATACCTAACACCTTGTCAGTTTGCAAAATCTCTTAAAGACAAAGTACACACTTTGAGGAATAAAATATTTGCATTTGTCCATAACAACATGGAGAAGCATTGAGAGGGAGGGTGCTGTGCTGAGCCAACAATGTTTCTCTTCAGAAGAGAGTGCTAACAATATTTAATCAGCTATCTAATTGGAAGATAGAAGGATACACAATGGGAGCCTAAATGTTAGTGCCAATTTCTCTTTAACCCCTTAAGGACCAAACTTCTGGAATAAAAGGGAATCATTATATGTCACACATGTCATGTGTCCTTAAGGGGTTCAATCCCTTCAAATTTTAAAAAGTATGAAAGTGGTGGACTCTGTAAACCCCAAAGCAATTCAGAAAGCTAAAGTCCTTCAAGGATTTTAAGTGTTTCTTTAAATTCTGTGCTGAATCAGTTCTCATAGAGATTGCCTTGTGCTGCTATAAATGATTGTGAACTCCTTTACACACTAACCCAATTCTCCAAATCAAGCATTTAATTAACTTGTGTCATGAGTACTTGGCTGGTGGGTAACCATTTCAGCACTTTTTCTAATGGAAACGTGGATTATAACAAAACAAAGTTGGTATTATTATTATTATTATTATTATTATTATTATTATGGTAAGGGTACAAATTATGATTTGCCTCACTGATCCCTGAAAACAAATGAAAAATAATAATCATTCACTGCACAGTTCAAAAATAATCAGAAATACATTAATTCAGTGCTCAATATGTGCACGCTATAACACATCTAAAATGTTGCAAAATGTTATTTCTTATTAGAATGCTTCTAATTTAGCTATTATATATATTCACTACTAGTCATTTGTATTAACTGATACACTGATTGAATTTAGAAAAATACTATATATGACCACTTTAGCGTGTCCAGAGGCATGCTAATAACTCACCAATATCTAAGTTATATACAGTTAGGTCCTGACACTGACACAAGTTTTGCTATTTTGACTGTGTACCAAACTAATTTCAAGTTACAGTTAAATAATAAATATGGACTTAAAGTGCAGTCTCTCATCTTTCATTTGAGGTTATTCACATCCACATTGGATCCACATTGAAATTACAGCTTTTTAATATGTAGCCTCCTCTTTTTTCAAGGGACCAATAGTAATTGGACAGTTAACTCACAAGCTGTTTTGTTATTTCTTTATCAATTAGGCAGATAAAAGGTTTCGAGTTAATTCAATATGTAGCCTCTCATCTTTCATTTGAGGTTATTCACATCCAAATTGGAGGATGGTTTTAGGAATTACAGCTTTTTAATATGTTTAATATTGGTCCCCTCTTTTTCAAGGGACCAATAGTAATTGGACAGTTAACTCACAAGCTGTTTTGTTATTTCTTTATCAATTAGGCAGATACAAGGTTTCAAGTTAATTCAATATGTGGCATTCGTATTTGGAAGCTGTTGATGTGAATCCACAACACGCGGTCAAAAGAGCTCTCAATGCAAGTGAAAAAGGCCAATCTTAGGCAGCAAAAAAATAAAAAAATGCATTAGAGAGATAGCAGGAACACTAGCAGTGGTCAAATCAACAGTTTGGTACTTTAAAAACAAAACAAAACAAAAAACAGAGTACACTAGTGAGCCTTGCAACACAAAAAGCCCTGAACATCCAAGGAAAACAACAGTGGTGGATAATTGTAGGATCTTTTCCAAGGTTAAAAAAAAAAACATTTGACAGTACCCAGCCAAGTGAAGAACACTCTTCAGGAACTAGCCATATCATTATCATAAATAGAAAATACAAAGGGTCCACCACAAGGTGCGAACCATTCATAAGTCTCATGAATAGAAAGGCCAAAACCAGCCCAGTTCTAGAACAGCATTCTTTGGACAGATGAAACTAAGATCAACCTGTACCAGAATAATAGAAAGAACGAAAAAGATGCAAAGCAGCAAAGTGATACCACAATATGTGTAAAACACAGTGGCAGTGTGATGGCATGGGCATGCATGGCTTCCAATGACATGATATCACCAGTGTATATTAATGATGTGATATAATACAGAATCAGCCGGATGAATTCTGAAACGTATAGGGATATATTATCTGCTAAGATTCAGCCAAATTCAGTGAAGTTGATTGAACAGCACTTCACTTTACACACAGACAATGACCCAAAACATACTGCAAAATCAAACCAGGAGTTTTTTTGAGGCAAGAAGTGGGTGAGATCACCTGATCTCTATCTGATTGAGCATGCATTTCACTTGCTGAAGACAAAACTTAAGGCAGAAAGATCCACAAATAAACAACAGAAGACAGTTGCAGTAAAGGGATGACTAAGCATCACAAAGGAGTAAACCCACTTTTTAGTGATGTCCATGCATTACAGACTTACAGATAGTCATTGCCTGCAAAGGATTCACAAAAAAAATATTAAAAAGTAACATGTATGATTGTGTTAATTTATCCAATTACATTTAAGCCCTTGAAATAAGGAGACTGTTTGAAAATGGTTGCAATTCCTAAACGTTTCATATGGCATTTTTGTTCAACCCTTTGAATTAAAGTTGAAAGTCTGCACTTCAATTGCATCTCAGTTGTTTCATTTATTTTAAATACATTGTGATGGCATGCAGAGAAAAAAATATAAACATTGTGTCAGTGTCAAAAATCTATAACTTCAGGGACACTAAAATCTATATGTCTAACTGTCTGCCACTTTAAAGTGGGGAGCCCTTTTTTCAAAATAACTAAATTATTGTATTTATGTTTCCTATTCTTACTCATCAATTTTAATAGAAATGAAGATTAAACAATAGCTTTATATTTACTGTGATATGATATATATATTTACCTTATCAGGGTTTTTGTGTATTATAATTCTACTTTTTCATTTTTTTTCTGTTCTAATGTTACCAAGTAACATTAATATGGTCATCCTGAATTATATATTTTTCTCGTCGTGTGCATGGACCTTGCTCTAATTTTTAAAAGCTGTCTTCTTAGCCTATACAGTATTTGCCACCCCTCTAGAGAACCATATATTTCTTTTGCTTTTACTAGCATGCTTGATGCAATGTTATGTTACCTTTAGTAGTACATCTTTCACATTTTCCCAATGCTCCTGCCCTCTACAAAGAAATCTCCAGTCTATCACAGAATCACTTACATGTTTAGTCAACTGAGAAAAGTCAGCTTTTGTAGAATCTAAAAGCTTTATTTTTATAAAATTCACGGAGAGAATGTTACTGCATGACCCTTTTGATAGATAACTTGCGTAAATCCTATACATAAATTAAACATGTATTGCACATAATATAGGCACTAGATCATCGCAAATACATTGCAAAAATTTCTATTAACCTTCATGCAAGTACAACATTGTATTGATTATATTTGTATTTTGCCATTATCTGTATCTATCGGACTGCTAGAAGGCAGCAAAACTGCACAATGACAACTTCATAATCTGGGTGTTGTAGGGGAAATGTGTATATTATACATGTAAAAGTGTCAAAGATGTATACATTTTAAGATGCCTAAAAATATACTTCCTTTACAGGCTGCAAGGCATTGATGTTAGTAAAGAATGAAGTAGGATTTTTACAGTTGCTCTGTCTAAACCTCTACTTTAGACTAAATTAAGTTATTGTTCACAAATATGTTTTACTACAAGGCGAAGGCCAGTGATGGAGAAGATGGCACAGTAAATATGATATAAATAGATATTTAAGGTAAAACGTGCTCTTCTGGATGAAAATATCATAAATGTTGAGAAAAAGCCTATTGGATTTGGTGGTCATTGAACCTTATTTAGCATGTTGCCCCACAATAACATGTTTTGCTTTGATAAATCTCCATTTTCATTGGCTACATTTTATTTTGAACTGTTTTGCAATGCAAATGTATAATTTTGTTCACGTATAAAAGTGTCATGAATAGGATGGAACGGAGAGTATACACCAAATATATATTTGTCCATCTATGGTAGCATCATTCTCCAGGTGCCAATTGTTAAAAATATGTATTTATCCACTGGGAATTCTGTCTCCAGCAACCTTTTATATTTACACTCCACTAAAGCAAATGTGAGGTGGAATAATTTATCTAACCTTGTGCTTTAAAGGGTTGGAATTAAATAGATAACAGACAGGAGGTGATCAGCGCTTAAGATTATACATACATACGATGCAAATTATATTCTTAGTATATAAATCTATAAGTACAAAGCAAGAAACAGATTATGGTGCAGTACAGTAGATTTTTGTGAAGGGAGTACAAATGGGCAAAAGTGCACACTCACACTTTTTAGAGCTGTCTCAGCTCTATTATGAAGGCCTGGACGGAATAATTCCCGTCTATGGATATAAGGTTTTGGCGCTTGTTTTCAGGCTCGAGTAGGTATATGTGAAAAAAGACAAAATAGGAAATCCAATGGTATAGTTTATACAAACAATTGGTATTGATGGAGGAAAATATCCTACTTACATCACCCATAGCAATGTCCTGGATGATGAGGGCAGTATGAAGGATGCACTCCACATGTGATGATGGAACAACAGCTATATAAGTTGTGGCGAAACCGACCTCGCCACGTGTCCTTGGAGGGGGCTGCTTGCCCGCCTCTTGCCTTTGGACTATGGCCCTGGGAGATTGGGCCCTTTTACAAAATGTATTCGGCCCTAACAGAGTGCATGTCACTCATTCTGGCCCTTTAAACACAGTGGGGCCATTCGGTACTTGCCCTGTGTGAGCAGTGATACCCCCAGATAGCTATGCCATGGAGCCTATTCATATAATGAAAGACTATGGGAAAGACTTTGGCTCCATGGCAATTAAACTGTACTTGTGTGGTCTGCGTGCCATTCACCTAATAATGTGCACGCAGACCTGAGCTATCTGGGGATATGTTACATGTCTGTGTTTAAGGTATAGAAAGTAACTTTATATATTTTAAAACATATTGTATTTAGGTCCCCACATGTGTAATGGAGTTTTGTCTTTGACCTGGGAGATAATTGGATTACTTCTCCAATTATCTCCAGGGCAGAAGGGAGGAAACCAGGATGCATTGTGGGGATGTTTTACTTTTACTGTTTGAGCCAGATTAAAATACTGCCAGCCAGAGGGAACAAAATATACTTTTACTAACTTTTGAACCCCTGGTCTGATTCATGATTCATTTTTTAATATGTTGTTCCCCTGAATGGATTGATTGTGGATATGTATTTTTATGTGAATGTGATGTATGGTTTTAAAGTTACAGAGTATGTGTGGAAACTGTATTTTTACTGTATGTAATAATTATGTTAATTGCTTATCTGAGGGGAGGGGATGTGTGGGTTGTTCTATTACTTGATTGGTTGTTTTATGCCGCCCCCTGGGTGTGTCCTGTATGTGCACAACTGTAATAAAAGCAGGCTGGGTGTTCCAGACCTGAGATTCTGCTTGACCCTCAAACCGATGTGTTGTCTCGTTTTTGGGGGAATTGGATTGTATGCTGACTGCCAGGAGTGTAAGCGGATTATATGCTTTTCCTGTTCAGCTATTCCAGGGTTCGTGTGTTTCCAGTTCGGGAGTTGGAAGATTTGTACAGTTTGCAGTCCGGGAGATTGGTGCTTGCAGTAGCTGCTGGTCTATGGAAAAGGGGGATGTCGCCTAAACTGGGTTTTATCCTCTTGTAAGTGAAACGGTCCGTTACATAACTAAAAACAAATAAACAAACTGTGGATAAAATAAGTCCTCACTTAATGCGTTTTGCCAAAGGCTTTCTCAAAAGTGGATGGTATTCTGCTGTGGGGCAGCTTCATATGTGTTCTCTGGTGTTTGTTACTGGATCCTAGAAAAATTTCCTGTAGGATGATGACATCACTTCTGTTTTGTGGATAGTTGAACATCCAGGGAGTGAAGTCAGCGGAAGTTGATATTGCGCCATTTTGCTTATATTTGTATGTATGTCCATTTTGTTTATATTTGTATGTATGTCCATGATATACATACACATGTATTGGAAACAGAGGGAAAGGTTATATTTGTTAATGAAAATTGTGGCGAAACCAACCTCGCCACTGGGCCCTGGAGAAGCCTGTTTGCTAGCCTCCTACCTGCTGACTATGGCCCCTGGGTTATTTGGGGCATATTGTACTTTATATTGCTGCTACTGGCCCTTTTAAAATCATCGATGGACATATTGGGACTTTTTGGGATTGTGGCGAAACCGACCTCGCCACGTGTCCTTGGAGGGGGCTGATTGCCTGCCTCTTGCCTTTGGACTATGGACCAGACTTTATGGGAACGTGATACCCCAGATAGCTATACCATGGAGCCTATTCATATAATGAAAGACTATGGGAAAGACTTTAGCTCCATGGCAATTGTACTGTGTGAGTAGGATCTGCGCGCTATTCGGTAGTTTTGTGCGCGCAGATCCCAGCTATCTGGGGATAGGTGAAATGTCTGTGTTATGTGTAAAAGGTGAATTTATGTATTTTAAAGTGTTTGACTGTCTTTGTGTCCCCATGTGCTTAATGGAGTCTTTCTGTGCTGGGAGATAATTGAATTACTTCTCCAGCACAGAGAAGGCCCTGTAAACCTGGAAAGCTAGGGGTTTTAAAAGATACTTTACTAACTTTTGAACCCCTGGTCTGATCCATGCCATTTTTTAATATGTTGTTCCCCTGAATGGATTGATTGTGGATATGTATTTTTATGTGAATGTGATGTATGGTTTTGAAGTTACAGATATTGTGTAAAAGTTATGTTTTAAACTGTATAATAAGTGGATTATCTCTCAGGCTAAGGGGAGGGGATGTGTGGGTTGTACCATATCTCGGATTGGTTATTTTATGCCTCCCCCTGGGTGTGGCCTGTATGTGTGAGATGGAAATAAAAGCCAGGCTGGATGAGCCAGTCCAGAGTTCCTGTTTTACCCTCAAAGTGATGTGTCGTCTCATTATTGGGGGGAAGGATTTATTGCATGCTGTTCCAGTTGACTGCTAGGAGTACAAGCCTATTCGTATGGTTCCTATTCAATGGTCTACAGCATTCATATGCTTGGGAGAATTTAAAAGGTTTCTCGGATTCGGTGATTGTGGTGTCTGCCAGAGTGCTTGGAGTCCTCAGGAAGCACTAGGAGCATCCTTTAACGGAGGTACCAAGTCGGGGTGCCAGATGATCCGTTACAAAAATAATGATTATGGATTGTTTACTGTTGAAACCTATATAAGGAGAGTAATTTATTTCACTAAAGGATACATACATTTTTGGAGAAAAATAATAGATGGTATTTTGAGCTTAAATGACAGTTCTGATTCTTGGTTAATTGAGCATCACAGGAAGTGAGGTAAGCAGAAGTTGATATTGCGCCATTTTGATTAAGGGCACAAGTTCATTATATACATACAAATGCATTTGAAACAGAGGGAAAGGTCATATTTGTTCATGAGAATAAGGATTATACATTGTTTACTACTGGAACCTATAGAGGGAGTTGTGATTCATTTCACTAGTAGGTACACACATTTTTAGGAGATAAAATAGTAGATGGTATGTTGAGCTAAAATGGAAAACATGCAACAATACAAGAAAAACTTGCTTTAAGAATATATCTTTGAGGGATTAGATTAATTAGATATATATTTTTTTTTATAAATATGTACCGTATATCAATTTAATTATGAGTAGCTTTCTTATCTTGGTAACATAATTCAATTTTTTTTGCTCAGTCCTATCCATATATTGATAAAGTGCATTGTGAATATAAATAGACATACATATAATTTCAAAGTGGACAAGAATATATCAGTGGGGGGTGTCGAATTATGTGCATGATTATAGAAAATTAATCAGGTCAAATTCTATGTTTAGACCTTTTGGGTATAAAGTGTCAAGGCGATACCCATTCCATTTCAAGGTTTCCTAGGTTCTTTATGACATCTTTCCCTCTCCAGTTTTGGGTGTATTTGGCAATACCCATACATTTTAGTTGACTTGGACCTTGGTTATGTTGAATGAAATGGGCAGAGATAGAATGTTTTTTGTAGCCCTTTTCAATATTTCGGCAGTGTTCTGCTATTCTGATTTTTAGCCGTCTGCTAGTCCTGCTTATATATTGAAGTCCGCACGAACATTCTAATAAATATATGACAAATTTACTATTGCATGTAATAATGTCTTTCATATTGAAGGATTTTTTTGTGTTGTTTGACATAAAATTTCTTCTATATTTATCATTTTTTGTGTTTTTTTGTATGCTATGTATGTAATGCATTTAAAGAAGCCTTTGTTAATATTAAAAAAAAAATCATTGCCTTTGGGATTCTTTACAGGTTTTTTTGTGAAGTTATGTGTAAGTTTGGATTTTAGTTTTGGTGTACCCCTGAAAATAACTGTGGGTCTGTCGGGTAAGATTGTTTTCAAAAGATTGCCAAGTTTTGTTGATTATTCGTTTAACCTGTCTATTTTTGTTATTGTAGTGAAATATTAATGGGAGAATGAATTTGTGTTCTTTTTTCTTTAGCAGTACTCTTTTTTCTAGTAGTTCATCTCTGCTTATGTTGCCTACTTGTTTCACCAGGTTCTCTATATTTGTGGGGTTGTAGCCTTTTTGTATGAATTTCGGTCTTATGTCTTGGGCTTGTGTATAGTAAGTAGTTTTGTTTAGCAATTTCTACGGAGTCTCAGAAGTTGACTTTTTGGAATACTGTTTAGCCATGCAGGGTTATGACAACTGTCTTTACTGATAAAAGTGTTTCTATGTACTTTTTAAAATGTGTTTTTGTGAGGAGAATCTTGTTTTCCACGTATATGTCCAAATCTAAATAGGTAACTGATTGAGTGTTTAGTTCTGCAGTTAAAATAATGCTGTCAATATGTTTATTTAAGTGATTTATAAATTTCTCAGCAGTAGGCATAGTTCCACCCCAAATAAATAGGAGGTCATCTATGTATCTAAAATAGCACACCAGATTCGCAACCCAGTCATGCCCCCTCCATATGTATCTGTCTTCCCATTCTACCATGAAGAGGTTTGCATAGCTGGGTACGAATCTGGTACCCATAAGTGTGCCGTTTACTTGAAGATGAAAGGAGTTTGAGAACCAAAAATAGTTATTTTTTTAAGATAAGATTTATTCCTTCAATAATAAAATCTATTTGAGTGGGGTGTAGGTCTTTGCATTTTTCTAAAATAGTTTTTACTACTTGGGTGCCTTTTTTCATGAGGAATGATTGTATATAACGATTTGACGTCACATGTAATTAAAATGTGTCTTTCCATGTTAATGTATCTAATTTATTAATGAGGTCTATAGAATCGTTGAGGTATGATTTAGTGTTTTTTACATATAGTTGAAGCATTATATATATGTATCTAAAAGATTTGATAAGATGGACCCTATACCGGAAACAATCGGTCTACCTGGTGGATTTTGTAAATCTTTATGTATTTTCGGAAGAAAATATATGACAGGTATTCTGGGATGATGTATATTAATGTATGTGAATTCCTGTGGATTCAACATTCCATTTTGTTTGCCTTTTATTAAAGGAAAAAGATGGTTTAATTTGATGTAACATATATGTAACGGCGCCCCCAGGCATAAAATGGGTTGAAAGCCGTTTAGGAGATATTCCCTTCCAGATATACAGGTAACTACTGAAGACACCAATCATCCGAACAGGAAACCATATGAATGCCATAAACTGCCGAACCAGAACCATACGAATGCTGTAAACAGCGGAATAGGAAAAACCATACAAAAGGTTTACACTCCTAGCAGTCGAACTGGGACAGCATACAATAAATTCCCCCAAGAACGAGACAAAGCTCTGTGTTGAGGGTCAAGCAGTAACAGACAGAGCTGTGGCTTTATTGTTCTTATATACACATTCTGAAACATTAGTACCACCCACAGGGTTTTGTAAAACAACCAATAAACACGTAAAACACCGTAAAATCCCATTCATTCCAGCAGAATCCTCTCCTCTGCCTGTGATATAATTACTGAACACAATAGGCTAATGTAATTATCACAGGCAGGAAAATACACAGTTTTAAACAATATTCATAACTTTAAAAGTATACATCACATTCACATAAATTACATTACATTTTCAGAATCAGCATACTCCAAATACAAACATACATCATACAAATTGGTCCAGTGGGTCAAAAGTTAGTTGGAAGTCCCTTTGGGACCGCCTGCAAGCATGGCTTGGGTGTGGTAAGCCAATTATCTCCAGCATACAGAAAATAGCTCTATTCACAACAACAGTAAAAATACACAAAAATACATAATTCCCATTACACTGAACAGAACCCCCACATTCAACCTATCCCCAGATAGCTTAGATCTTAGCGCTCATTATATCCGAACAGTGCTCATATCCCACAAACAGAACAAAATCGCCATGGGGTTAAGTCTAGCATTAGCTGATGAGAGGGGCCATAGTCATGAGGCAGGAGGCTGGCAACCAGGCTTCTCTATAACCCAGCGGCAAGGTTAGTTTTGCCACAATATACATTTATAACTGCTCTTCTCTTCTAATATAAAATAAAGTACAAAAAAAAATAGTTTTCAGTTTTTCAAATAATAACTTTTACGTAATTAGTGCAGCTTTTGTTTGTTTTCTATGTTTAATAGCCATCCCAGAAAAAAAAATTGCCGCTCAAAAGTATACAGTTATATAAAGTAGTCATTACAGATTTAAGGGTATTTTGACACTTTTTACATTTCACTGCTAATCTTTGCCAGAAATGTTAGTAAAATGTTATGTTCTTTTACATACACACATATATCAAGTTTTTCTGCTACATCTTCAGGGTACAAAACTATTCCAAATTTGCCAATATCCTGTGAAGCTATTGTGCCATAAGAAAGACCTGATCATTTCAGCTTTTACAGTTAGGCTAAGAAAGGGAGTCATTACAGTAAAAGCAGGTTTTTGTTCTTATACCCTTATGAAAGTATACCCTGCATCTTTTCTGTGTGTGTGTGTGAGGGGAGGGCTGGAGGAATTCTGAAGGGTAAATGATCTACCAGAATGGTTCCACTCTAAATATCAACTTAAGGTCTAACAACAATACACAGGTAGCATCAAGAAAAATACTACAAACACAATAGTATATAATAATAAGAGCAATAAGAGCAATAAAAAAACACACAGGATATAAAAGGAGTCCACAATAATACTTGAAAGAATAAAAAATACCAAATGGTACGGCACAGTCTCAAAGGTGGCAATAGATCTTCTTGTCCTGGTAAGGGACTTTCTTGGTAGCATCACTTAATAGCAATATAATAGCAGTATATGAAAAGGAAGCATAAAAACAGAGGCAAACTAATGGTGCAATAAGGTAGTACATGGTAGTACGTGGTGGGATGTCAACTCATATATGGTAGAGCTATAACCAGCTCTAGGTAAAACAGAATGCAGTGGAATACAATCCCCACTTGCAGGATATCTCTCTGGTTTTGGTACACAGTAGAATGTAAAATCCTTGACTTGTTCTAGTTTTCTTGGGGGTTGGAGGGATTCCCCTATTAGCAGGTGTGCTGCCTACATACTTCATGTGTATTCTTTACTGTTGCATACCAACTACTTGTTTGTATCTAGCTTGCCATGAAGTGTCACTGATTGTGAGGAACTGACTCAGCTGGGTTTTGGACCCTGATGTCCATGTTGCTGGTTCATTTCCTTGTCAGCTCACCAGCCTGCCCTTTGCAGATTTACCAGAGTTTTGATAACCTGAACTCTACAAGCCATGGTATTAATGCCAACTCTATACAACTGTGTATGGTCAGGTGTCTAGCTCTTGGCCTATATAAGCCACTTGCTGTCTATGTATGTCTTCCAGATTAGTGTGGTTTCTTTGACTATCTAATCAAGCCTGTTCATGTTTGGTCAACCTGTTGCTGAAATTGGACCGTCTGACTTTACTGCTTCTCCTTCCCACTGACCTCAGCTTGCCTTACTATGTTACCATCTTTCTGTCACAGTCTCTTATCTCTGCTTAAGACCAAATGTCCACTTAAGGCTCAGAGGCTCAACCACCTGGGTAATGAGTGGCTACTTCTGGAAAAAAAAAAACTTGCTGATCTGGCTGCCGGACTCCAAACCCTGTATAAAACTGATACAAAATAAGGATAAAACAAAAAGCTTCTGCAATATATATTCTTCTTATACTTTATAGCTGCTTTTTTGTTTTATCCTTATTTTGTATCAGTCTGCTTAATTGAGTAATCTGAAAGATACATTCTTCTTATGCTTTACAGCCTTGGTTTTAATTGTATTTGGTTTGTCATAGGTGTGCTATACATATAATAGGTACACACATTATATTGATCCCACATTATATAATAGTGGGATTCTGTATTTTGCTTGTAGAAATATCTCATGACATGTTTGGAAGGCAAAAACATAACAAAAACTATGGTAAAGTAAGCGTAGTATCAATCAAACTCTTAATATCTCCCGGCTGATTGCTCTCTTGCAACTGTCATTAGTCTAATACTATACTTACCTTTTGTGTCACTTTACCCCACTCCCTCTAGCATGTAAGCTCATTGAGCAGGGCCCTCAACCCCTCTGTTCCTGTGTGCCCAACTTGTCTGGTTACAACTACATGTTTGTTCGTCCACCCACTGTAAAGCGCTGTGGAATTTGTTGGTGCTATATAAATAATAACATAATAATATTAATAATAGTACCTTTCAAAAGTAGAAATGCTGCACAAGCATTTATGGAGACAATTAAACACTGCAGTGTGTTGTATCTGAGTCACCTTCCTGTCTACGGTTTTAAACCAAAATGCAGGGATTTTAACTTGTTTAATTAATTTTAGTTTACTGGATTTTTTTAAACATATTAATAAATGATCTATTCTACTTCTTTTGAAGGCATTGAAATACAAAATTACAGGCATTGAAATATGAAAATCTTCACGATTTGTTTACAGATATTTGGAAAATAATTCCACTTTTTGTTTGCTTGGTCGATATTTGGATGAGCAGAACTACCAAATGAATGACTAGAAGACAACCAGAACTTTTCTTTTTATTTGGGGGGAGGGGGGGAGGGTGATGAATTGATTTGCCTGAAGCAAATGTTTCCTCTGTGTTATAGTCCTCTTTTTTTCCAATGTAATAAATGTCTGATTCTGAATTTCAGGGATCCTTGTAGGTTTAAAATGAGAATATATATAATTTTATATATAGCATTACACCTCTTTCTACCTCTTTCTTGAATTGTGCCACTAGTTATTTATCCTTTGTTGTTAATAGGATGCCAGTCTGGCTCTTGAAATACTGAAAATCCTGCTCTCTAAAAGAAAATGGTTTTCCTTCATCTTTCAATCATTGAACCTTTCTTTGGATCAAAAGTGCTACCATCAGTCTTAATACAAAAGTGTGCTGCTTTTGAGTTATATTTTCCTCTGCTCTCTCTTTTCCTTCTCGCATTAAGTGCATCACCAGATCCTCCAAATATAAGTTGTGTTCATCCATTTCTAACAGAAGATACAAATATATTCATGTATGTTTTCTCTATCTGTGACTGCATTCACCTCATTATTGATCTGCCACATGCAAGCTGCGCCCTTTAAATTTTAATGAAACATGTGAACATATGTTTCTTATTCACCATTTTTGTAACAACTTACCACTTTGTCAATCTATAAGGTAGTCTATCCTTTAGGATTAAACTAAACTAAACTGGCTTTTCCCAGTTGTCCTCTTACGAACCCAAGCATATATATATATTTTTTATAGCCTATTTTGGTCATTTAAAAATGTAGATAGCTCTTGTTTAATGCTGACATGTTATTGGGAGTTTTCTACCTCTATCTAACTTTACACCCATTTTATTTTTTTATTTATTTTTTTTAAACACATTATTTAGGATATAATTTCTTAGAAATATTAATATTCTCATTTTTTTAGAAGAGTTATTACCAAACTAACAAAGGTCAATAGTTTTTACCTGTATAAAAATAAAACAAGGTAGGCACACTCAACTATTTACTGTAAACTAGCCCCTAGATGGAGCTCTATAAAAAAGTATTGGGTGCTCTCTTCCATGAGGCTCTATCCCCAAAAGCCCATATACATGTGAATACAAATAGAGTAAGGAGCACAACCTTAAATATTAATATACAGAAGAAAATCTTTATTGAATGGGTACACACTATTAGAGTATCTCTTTAAATATGAAACAAAAAAAATACAAAGTCATAATGCTATCAAACAACTACCAGAAAAAAATCCTGGATATATATAAATGCCAAATCGTAATTAAGAAATGACAAAAATGTTTGTAACCTAGGCAAATAAATAAGATACTAATACAGCCCCCCCCCCCCCCCCCCAAAAAAAAAAATATACAACATACAGAAAAAATACAAAAAGCATACCAGACCTGTGAGAAGCAGGAATAGAGTCAGTCAAAAAGCCCCCCAATTTTTACCTGTACCTATTTAAAGAGCTAAACAATGTGCTTACTACAATATTTGCTGCACAACTCTGAATGCACTTCCACATTATGATCTAGTCTAGGCAACCAACTAAATCTCCCATAATGCTTAATAGATACTATGCTGGCAGAGCATCTAGGGAGATATAGTGCACAACATCTAGAGTGTCGAAGGTTGCCTATCCCTGCTCTAGTCTATATTTCCTTCTTGCTCTATATCTACTATTTGCTTCACATAAATGATGACAAATATATAATATACATTACAAATTATCTCTATTAATACACTATACCTTAGGTTGTTTAATTACACTCAACTTTTAGTTAATTTGAAAAGATTTGTCACCACTTCTAGTTTTGATTGCCTAAAGATTATAATTGAGAAAAACATTAATTATCCATTAAATAAAAGGACATTATACTGTATCGGTAATGTGTAAAATTACATTCTGCTCAGTACATTTATGTAGGTGTAATGAACAAATGTGCCGTGCAAGCAATTATATTTTTATGGTAGTTTTTCAGTGTTCTTTATAGCTATTAATTTAAATTTGCACACACAATTTTGGTGCTGTCAATATACTTTAACAATGTAATGTAACAACAATGTGTAATATAAACCATTCCTTTTTCTTTTCCTTTCCTTTACCTCTTCATACTTTATGATATTGCTTCCTATTTTTTTGTTTCATTCTGCATGTGCATATATACTTTTTATATAACACCATTAGAATATTCTACACCGCTTTTCTTGTGGTTTTAGTTGGCTTGAACTCTGTTCTCACTCTTTAATTAACATCTTTTCTATTCAGTGCACATGCAATTTTCAAGTGTGCATGGTATTACATTGAAGATTTAGCACCCATCTTTACAAAAGTCATGCTTGTGCTTTCAGGCTGTTGAGCAAGTGAGAGTGACTGTACACATACTCAAGTTTAACATATCTTTCTGATTTTTCAATAAGCTGCAATGTTAAACAATGAGGCTGTATTTTTTTTTTTTTACATTCTTTGGCCAATACATTAAATGTATAATTATTTATGGTAACTTTTATATTGACAACTACTGAAACCAGGTTCATAACTAAAATATTAGTTTTTTTTGTTTTGATTATCAATTCAGTTTGTTTGATACCATGGTTATTGGAATTGCTTTCATACGGTGCTTAGCCTCAGGAAATACTTTTAATCTTTTTCAATCGCTGAACCAAACACTTCTTTGATTACTGCTAATTATATTCTTCCTCTTGATGGGCCCTCTGACAACAGCTCTAATTTGTAGAACATTATGGACTTTACACAAGATCTCAGGGTAACCTCCCTACCCAATACTAGTCATTATGGTTTAATCCAGTCCACTTTCATGGTAAAAGCCTTAAAGTCTTGCAGAAGACAAGTGAGGTTAAGCTCATGGCTGTTTCTTAGAGGTCTAAATACTCAACTACCAATCTTACATTTGGAAAGCTTTAATTATCTTCAGATATATTCTTCCACTATCATTGCCTACATTTTGCCTTTTTATTTATTTATTTTTTAAATTGTAGAAATTTTGTAAATAATACCCAGAATTACCTACCAGGTTGGCCTATGGTCTTTTGGTATTGTAACCTAAGGGGATAATTTGTCACTTAATTTAAATCCCATGTCTAACCGCTAGTCACATATTTAGCAGCATTTGAATGTTTTCATGTGGAGAGATACTCTTTAATGGCTGACTGTAGATGCAACTTCCCTATAATATTATTATTATTATTCACACTTATGGGTTTCACTCATCTGATTTTAATTCATTATTGATTGACAATTTATTTTGACCATTCTTCTCTCACACAGTAATTTCATGTGCAATGGAGTTTACTCTCACTAGAAGTAAGGTACTAAGTAAGATACATTTACCCATTCCCATGCCAACCTCTTCATGAACTCACACTTTGGGGAGAGTCAATTCTACAATGTATTTGTTTAACTTTAAGTATACCATATTGACGAGTTACTTATTGTGGGGAATTGAACAGAGATACATCTGCTCTCCTTCATTTACAAATACCATTGATGTAAATAATTGATTCACATCAATATCACTAAAGATATATATTTTTGGGGATTTACAATTAAGCCTGATTAGATTTCAGTTACCAAGTTTTAAAGGAACCCAACTGCCAGTATGTATTTCTATATGGAATCTTACCACCCTAAAAAGTTTTTCTTTAAGGGACAATTTTTGGCCTCCAAAGTTGTGAATAGGCTGTCCTTTCAGAAAAACAATTTCTGTACTGCGGCTATACTATGAAGTACATTACTAAAGCTATGAAGATTATTCAAGATATTTCATGGTGACATTTGTTATTCCTAAAATAGCATGATCTGCCTCTTAGATCTAGAAGGTCCTCATCTGATGATGCATGTGGCCTACTATTTTTTTCTAGAACCAGCACAATAATCAGTATGCCCAGTTTTGTGTTATAATAACGTATACAGATCTGTTCAAAAGGTCTTTACATCTCTGTGCCCTCCACATCAGGGAATAAGCCTTATTATGTCAACCATAGTATTTTCTCTGCTAAAAAAGAGGCAAATTAGGGAACTTAGCTGATACTAATTCACCATTCAGACATCATTTTTGTCGCATGCTGTGGATTCGACAAGTCTACAGTTCCAGGTCATATTATATAGCTTTCCTCCCATGTTTTTATTATTTTTCATATCTTTACTGAAACTAGGTTTTATGTCTAGTTTTACAAAGAACTGTAAGCTAAAGACTGCACTAACATAGATAACAATATGTTAACTACTTGCATGTTGCCCCACAAACTGGAGTTTTTAACATACAGTAGAACATGCTTTAAACTATACTGCATATATAAAAGAGTTGCTTTGTAACTCTGATTGTTCACAAACTATCTGCTTTACCCAAAAGATTTGATTTTGACTAAATATACAGAAATGTGGTAAAGGCATGTCAAAGCACCATAGCAACTAAGTGCACCATGAGAAGTACTAAAGCTAAAGAAAGTAAAGTGATAAAGTTTAAGATACATATGATGAATGCTGAAAGATAATGTTTGTTTTTTTGTGAATCCATATTATTTATTTTATGTACATATACACTAGTGTTCAAGAGTTTAGGTCACTTAGAAATATTCTTGTTTGTTAATATTGTTAATGACTATTGTAGCTGGAGAGGGCTGATTTTTAATGGAGCATCTACATAGGTGTACAGAGGCACACTATCAGCAACCATTTGTCTTGTGTTCCAATGGCACATTGTGTTTGCTTATCCACGTTTATCATTTAATCAGGCTAATTGATCATTAGAAAATCCTTTTGCAATTAGGTCAGCCCAGCTCAAAACTGTTGGGCTGATTAAAGAAGCAATGAAGCCATCCCTCACTAGACTAGTATCCAGAGCATGAGCAATTGTGGGTTCCATTACAGGCTCAAGATGGTGAGAAAAAAAGAACATTTTTCTGAAACTTGTCAGTCTATTCTTGTACTGAGAAAGTAAGGCTATTCCATGTGAGAAATTGGCAAGACACTGAAGATCTCATGACGAGCTGTGTACTAGTCCCTTTAAAAAACATTGCAAACTGTCTCAAACCAGAATAGAAAGAGGGGTGGGAGGCCATGGTGCACAACTTAGTAAGAGGACAAATACATTAGAGTGTCTAGTTTGAGAAAGATACACTTAATAAGTTCTAAATTAATTAAAAAGTACTCACAAAGCATCGGACTTCTAGGAAGAGTTGCAAGGAAAAATGCATTATTATTATTATTATTATTATTATTATTATTATTATTGCCATTTACTGTATATAGCGCCAACAGATTCCGTGGTACTTTACAATATTATGAGAGGGGGGATATAACTATAATTAGGACAATTACAAGAAAACTTACAGTAATGATAGGTTGAAGAGGACTGTGCTCAAACGAGCTTACAGTCTATACCAGGTGGGGTATAACACACATTAGGACAGGAAATAGCAATCAAATAAGGTGTGAGTAAAGCATAGCTGGAGGAGAGAATAGAGTGCTGCCCTTTAAGAGAGAGCAAGAGACAGGTATGTAAGGTAGAGGTTACTCTGGGAGGTCATAAGCTTACCTAAAGAGATGGGTTTTAAGGCACTTTTTAAATGATTGAAGACTAGGGGAGAGTCTGATGGCGGTAGGCAGGCTTTTCCATAGGAAGGAAGCTGCCCGCGAGAAGTCCTGCAAGCGCGAGTTGGCCGTACGGGTACAAGCAACGGACATGAGAAGGTCACAGGCAGAGCGGAGAGACTAAGAAGGGGCATACTTATGGATCTGTGAAGAGATATAAGAGGGGCTAGAATTGTTCAGGGCTTTATATGTATGGGTTAGCACTTTGAATTGACTCCTATAGGATACAGGAAGCCAATGTAAGGACTGACAGAGGGGCGAGGTGTGAGAGGACCAACTAGAGAGGAAAATCAGTCTGGCTGCAGCATTCATTACAGACTGTAGCGGGGCAATATGGCTTTTGGGAAAACCATTTAGGAGAGGGTTACAATAATCCATGTGGGAAATTACTAGAGCATGGACAAGCTCTTTGGTAGCATCTTGGGTAATAAAGGGGCAAATGTGGGCTATGTTTTTAAGATGGAATCTCATATCTCAGACTGACCAATTAATAGAAAATATTAAGATTGGCAAAAGCATACAGACACTGGACAGTGGAAGATTGGAACAAAAGTGTTATTGAGAGATAAATCTGAATGTTATGTGTTTGGATTACAAAGAACATTCATGAGGTGCAGACAAATGAATGGATGCTAGAGGATTGCTTGATGCTATCTGTTAAGCATGGCAGATGCAATGTGATGGTCTGGGGGTGCTTTGGTGGTGGTGAAGTTGAAGATCTTTACAGGGTAAAAGGGACATTGAAGAAGAAAAGTTATCACTTCATTTTACAATGCCATGCCTGTGGATGGCATTTGATTGGAGTCAATTTCTTCCTACAACAAGACAAATACACAACGCATAGCTCCAAATTATGTAAAAACTATTTAGGGAAGAAGTAGTCAACTGTTATTTCCCCCTACAACAAGATAAATGCACAAAGCATAGCTCAAAATTATGTAAAAACTATTTATGGAAGAAGTAGGCAACTGGTATTCAGTAGTCAACTCTGTGTTTAATTGCGTGGCCAGCACAGTCACCAGATCTTATCCCTATTGAGCTGTTCTGGGAGCTGCTTGCCCGTATAATACATGTGTCCATCAAACCGATTTAACTTGTTAGAGGTGCACCAAGAAGCATACAGGGAAATCTCTTCAGATAATCTCAACAGATTCACAACTAGAATGGTGTAGGTCTGCAAGGCTGTAATTGCTGCACATGGAGAATTCTTTGACAAAAGCAAAACACAACTATTTTTTTACATAAAAAAAATAATTTCTAACCTTGTCAATTACTAGGTAATTTCCTGTTCAAAGTAATTTCATGTTTTCATTGAAAATAATGACATTTCTCAATGACTTAAAATTTTGAATGCCATATTAAGTTTCATATTTATATTAACTTTAAAACTATATGTTTCAAAATTCAGAACATTTTCTCAACATGACAAACAAATGATCATAAACTAAATAATACTCTAAACTTCTAACTAAGCAGTTGCTACAGATCTACAAACTCCCACGATGTCAAGTTGTGCACTGCAAAATATCTGTTGAGCGGGAAGGAAAAAGTCACTGCGGGGTGCCACATATTTCGGTATTAGTAGTCTGCACAGATATGTATACATACAGCTGGAATAAGAAGTAAACTTCAAGTAAGTATTTCATTTATTCTATATATTTGTTAATGCTTTCACTTGCACAATGTAGAGATTAAACTTTAATACTAACCTGAAGCGGATCGTGTCATCCACACGTTTTATGGATGACAGGTTCACTTTAAGCTAGGAATTTCAATAATTTGATGCCAGCGGGGAAATAGTAATTTCTGAACCTCAGCTGCACTGGAATTGAACATCCTTCTCATAAGAGTATGGCAATATTAATCGTATTATCATTGCAGGAGATATGTAATATTCACTTTTCCCTTATGGTTATACTGAGCTTACAGTTCTTATACATGACTATATATAGAGTAACCACACTCCCATTTTACGGTTAGTTTGTTTGATTTGTAATTATATGCAGCATATATAATCAAGAAAAAAACATCAAATATTAATTGGAACAATGACATGTTCATGTTAACATTGAAATTAACATATACAAAAACATGTGTTATTCATTTCTTTATCTGTTATATCACTGTAACTTATTACATGCAGTTTTATTTCGTTGTGTTCTCTTTCTACATCTAGATAATGCATTTTCGCTTTGTGCTATTTGCATCACTTGTGTTGTGTTTAGAATTAGAAAATACGTACCACGAAAAACATCAATAATGTCTAATCTTCACGCAAAGGCTAAGGGTAATGGATCAAAGATAAAATCCTTTCTCTGTCCCTATGCCACTGGGAGGGGGAGTGCAGGGAATTGAATACATTTGTTTAATCTTTTGTGGTTTTCATTGAATACATTACCTACTGTATCAGCAAGGCATTATAATATTCCAGACTCATTTTATTTAGCTAATAGTCCTATTATGAATAAGAGGAACATATGAGAATGCCATTTAGAAATGGTCTCAAACAGGACATTTATGAGCAACAATACATTTTCACCCAAATCTGGAAAAAAGTAAACATGGTTTTTGATTATATTACCATAAACATGAGGTCTATTAATGTGGTGAGTTGAGTTGCAATATTTATTGACAATGTTTTACTAGCTTAAATATTGTAATATAAATATTTTTTTCAGATTAACACATCTCATAATTTAGTGACTACATTTTTTAAATACACAGCCAAGCTAATAAAGAATAAGAAAAATATATTTTTCTCTCTCTATCAAAGAAAATGAAATAAATGTAATGCAAAAAGCATTTTGAAAATCTTTTAAAATAAATGTTTCAATAATATAAAGAGTTACACATATTCAAGGATGCAAACTTTAGCCATTGACAATTAAATTATACATTTTACACCCATATTTTTTTTCAAAATACTAGGATAAAAGTTAAATGATTGTGCATCATCCATTATGCATGTAAAATATATATTAATATATATAATAATAATAATAAAAAAATACATATTTGTTGTGTTATAGTTTATATATAGTTTGTTTTAAATTACTATTGCTGATTTATCTTTGCTGTATTAAAAGTGAGGGTGATTTTTGTTGAACAATGTACTTTTTGACAGATGATTTAAAAGCTGCTGTCATATACTTTAAAGCACTCTGCTTTTCTTTCATTTGTGCTGCAGGTACATAATGCTTAGAACTTTTGACAGCTTGATGACTGTTGCAAAAAGATTAAAATGTTGTCAAAAACTCATAAATGTAGATGAAGGTTTGTCATTCTAAAGTGGTAAAATTAAGAATAATGATTTGCATGTTCATTTAGGGGTACAAAAGATAAATAAGCAAAGATTTGCATCAAGTAATTTAACATGTAACAAGTCACCTACAACTGTTTGCATTTTAACAGGAAATCCATAAGAAATGTAAAAAAATAAAGATGAGAAGAAGGGTTAATGTAAATTGCATAAGAATGTGAATGGATTGATCCTTTGTTTAATCAAAGGCTCTGCATCAAATGGGCCAACGAGCCCTGCATATACAAATACAACGGACAAACACAATATATATATATATATATATATATATATATATATATATATATATATATTGCATATATATGTTGTGTTTGACAAATACAATACAATGTTTGTCCATTGTATTTGTATATGCAGGGCTCATTGGCCCATTTAATTAGCATGCTATGTCTTGCCAACCAAGTAGCAAACATATGTACAGTTATCCAGTTGCTGAAATGAGGGCTACAGGGTTTAACAAATTGACATCAGTCATCACTGCTGTATCAAATACTCAGAAGTCGAGAAGTGAGATCAGGGTGTGCGAGTCCAACACCTTATCTTAACATCCATTATTATTCACTAGCAAATTTAGGAACTGACTATGGAACTGTAGCTTTATATCAATATATATATGATTTGTTGTTTTTTCCAAATAAGCTACTGTTGCCTAATATGTGCAATTTCTTAATAAATTCTACACTATTCCCAATTTAATTAATTCACACTGATCTACAGCACTGAAACATTTGATTTAAAACAATAAGATTTGTTAAAATGTAAGTGGAATCGACTCAACAAGCAGATATGAGATATGGAAACATAAGAATGGAAAAATATTATCTGTTTACTTTTTCTGTTTATCTCTTTGCTCATTTAGAGAGTAATTTGTTATTAAATTACTGATTTTATATTAATATCAGTTAAATATATTTGCTATTATTTGTAATTATTTTTATTTCCATTATTCCTGGAGTATGATGAAGCAATGCTATAGAGATATGTGTGCTAATAAGATCCAATTGTTTCGTTACTAACATTACTACTAATGGCATAGTTAAAATAAGTCAACACAAATCTCTATAAAACATATTAACAAAATATGTCTGCCATATTTTGAATAATGATATAACAAGTTCTGGTCCAAATACATTTGGCAGGATGATATATTAGATTTATTAGTGCATGTGAAGTGACAGCACTGACTCATATATCACAATGTGTTCATGTATTTCTAATATATATATATATATATATATATATATATATATATATATATATATATATATATATATATATATACATACATCCAAAGTTTCCTTGCACTTCAGTCTTAACTTATGATATGCTCTAAACGCCAGGTGCCGGACCGGGTCATCAGTATACAAAAATCACAAAAATCACGGTCTTTTTAAAATGTAACTTTTATATATTGTTTACATAAAATAGCGTCAACGTTTCAGTCCCGGTTCGGGACTTTCCTCAGGACAGCATGTCCTGTCCTGAGGAAAGTCCCGAACCGGGACTGAAATGTTGATGCTGTTTGGAATCATATCTGTACTTTTATGTAAACAATAAAAGTTACGTTTTAATAAGACCGTGAGTGCGGACCATCACTTTGATTTTTATATATGTTAGGATTATATATATTAGAATTAGTACATCTGAGAATGTACCTTAATATATAGATATATTTATATATATATATATATATATATATATATATATATATATCATTTAAAAAAAGCCAGCACTCAAAGACTTCAATTGATAAAAAGTAAAAAAACTTTTATTCCAATGTGTCAAAGGGTCGACGTTTCAGTCCACCGTTGTGAACTTTCTTCATGTCCTGAAGAAAGTTCACAACGGTGGACTGAAACGTCGACCCTTTGACACATTGGAATAAAAGGTTTTTTACTTTTTATCAATTGAAGTCCTTGAATGCTGGCTTTTTTTGAATGCTATATACTTGTGCAGCTGAGCACCTGGCAGACACTGGAGGAAAGTTGGAGTGCAACTCCCATCATCTTTGTGTATATATATATATATATATATATATATATATATATACATACATATATATTTGTCAATTTCAATATTCCTGTCCAAGGGTAGAGGGAGTTAAAGCACAGGACTGATGTATGCCTTTGTACTATACAGTCTTGGTACATTACAACTACCAACCTCCTTGTGTCTATTTAGAGCTTACCAGTTTGTAGGCATTCATAAAACACTCACTTTAGAAAGGTTATCATTGACCTGAAAGCACCCAGATAACCGGTTAGTATAAGACTCACAGAACAATTGTCCTTAAAACCTTTGACCATGCAGCATTACTGAAAAGCTTTATTATGTACTGGGATTTGTGTGTGAATTTAACGTTTTGGCTTTTTTTTTTACTAAGAAAAAAAAACCTGCATGTGACAACCATTTTTTCTCTTTTTTTTATTAAAATATTTCTAACATTTTATAATTTTCTTTATACAATAAATACATATAACAGGTGAAATAAAATGCATGAAGAGCTTTCTGGTTACAGAATATCTATTGAATTTCAGAAGTATCCTCAACCATCTTGTCTTTACGATTATTAATGGCCTCTAACTGGTTGAGTTATCTTCTGACATTTGCTTATTTATTTTTCAATGAAAAATGAAATAATCTTCTGTGAAGTGTAAATTATTTCTTTAATACTCATGGTGTTGTAGATTTTATTGAAGTATGTAATAACTAGCACATTGAAAATAAATCTACAGTATAACCCTTCATATACTTGCATGATTTTGTTGATATTGCAATGTTTGGTTACAGTTCAGTTGTCATTTTAATCAGCACTATAAATTAATATAATTTATGTTTGTACAGTAAAAACTAGTTCTTAAAATGTCTGTGAATTCCAGCATTTTTTACATGAGGATATTTTCTTTTTCTAAAAATTTTCTTAGACTAATACATTACAATTAATAAAAACAAATGTTAGTAACTCTACAAAATACAATGCTGAAAGTAAGGTTCTTGGTTCAGTAACAATACCAAGTAATTTCCATATAATAAAAGCTGAAATCCTCCTTATTTGTTAAACACTGATTATTAAATACAGCACATTCAAGCAATTCACAACATTAGATTACATCATGCTTGGAAAATATTAGCCGTAATGCTACATTATTTATAAGAACAATTGTTAATGCCACAATAACCCCTTTTTTCCTTCTACACATAAATCACACCCCTTAATATTTTGAAACTTTGTGTACAGTGCCTTGCAAAAGTATTCACCCCCTTGACGTTTTACCTATTTTGTTACATTACAGCCTTAAGTTCAATGTTTTATTAATCGGAATTTTATGTGATGGATCAGAACACAATAGTCTAAGTTGGTGAAGTGAAATGAGAACAATATATACATAAAACAATTTTTTTACAAATAGAAAACAGAAAATTGGCATGTGCGTATGTATTCACCCTTTGTTATGAAGCCCATAAAAAGCTCTGGTGCAACCAATCACCTTCAGAAGTCACATAATTAATGAAATGATGTCCACCTGTGTGCAATCTAAGTGACACATGATCTGTCATTACATATACACACCTTGTTTGAGAGGCCCCAGAGGCTGCAACACCTAAGCAAGAGGCACCACTAACCAAACACTGCCATGAAGACCAAGGAACTCTCCAAACAAGTAAGGGACAATGTTGTTGAGAAGTACAAGTCAGGGTTAGGTTATAAAAAAATATCCAAATCTTTGATGATCCTCAGGAGCACCATCAATCTATCATAACCAAATGGAAAGAACATGGCACAACACCAAACCTGCCAAGAGACGGCCGCCCACCAAAACTCATGGACTGGGCAAGGAGGGAGGGCATTAATCAGAGAGGCAGCACAGAGACCAGTAACCATGGGGGAGCTGCAGGGTTCCATAGCAGAGATTGGAGTATCTGCACATAGGACGGCGATAAGCTGTACGCTCCATAGAGTTGGGCTTTATGGCAGAGTGGCCAGAAGAAAGTCATTAATTTCAGCAGAAAACAAAAATGGCACGTTTTAATTTTGCGAAAATGCATGTGGGAGACTCCCAAAATGTATGGAGGAAGGTGCTCTGGTCTGATGAGACTAAAATTTAACTTTTTAACCATCAAAGAAAATGCTATGTCTGGCGTAAACCCAACACATCACATTACCCAAAGAACACCATCCCCACAGTGAAACATGGTGGTGGCAGCATCATGCTGTGGGGATGTTTTTCAGCAGCCGTGACTGGGAAACTGGTCAGAGTTGAGGGAAAGATGGATGGTGCTAAATACAGAGATATTGTTGAGCAAAACCTGTACCACTCTGTGCATAATTTGAGGCTAGGACGGAAGTTCACCTTCCAGCAGGACAATGACCCCAAACACACTGCTAAAGCAACACTTGAGTGGTTTATGGGGAAACATGTAAATGTGTTGGAATGGCCTGGTCAAAGCCCAGACCTCAATCCAATAGAAAATCTGTGGTCAGCATCAACATCTTCAAAGTTGTGGGCATGTTCTGTAAATTAAATGATGCAAATCCTCAAACAATCCATGTTAATTCCAGGTTGTGAGGCAACAAAACACAAAAAATGCCAAGGAGGGTGAATACTTTTGCAAGGCACTGTAAGTTCCATTCTTAAGATTTGTACATTAAACAAGATTTTTATTTGAAACTCAGTGGGAAATTATATTGGTGATCCAAATAATGTTTGTGGATAAGTCTTATACTAGTGATACAACTTATATTTCTACAGCAGTCACTTTATTGATCAAACATTTAGAAATATTTGTTGGATGTCAGAATTAATATAAATTATATTGTGTGAAATTTAATGAACACTCCAAACCCCTAAAGCACTTCAGAGGTTAAAGTGTATCTGCCAGCCCCCTGGGGTCTTTGCATAATTTTAACAATTTGTGGCATAATTATACTTAACAGCTCCTCTTCAGCTTTCCAGAAGCCTATATTAGCTTGGTTCTGTTCCCTGAGAGTTCAACTCTGAGATCTATAGATTATCCCTAGGACCATTGGATCCTCCATAGAGAGAACCTTTTCCCCTCAGACATCACTAGTAACTTGACAAGGCTTAGCCAAAGGAAAAGCACTAAGATTTAGAAGTTATTTCTTAGTCGTAGTACATCTTTTAACTATATTGGAGTTTTAGTGAATTTGAAATACAGTCACTATTAATATTTCATTTCAGACTTTATCTTTATGAAATACTCATTAAAGGGGGAGGTGACAGTGCAGCTTGAAGAGAGGATTTTCTCTTTCACACTTTAAAAAGGGCTGATTCCTTTAAGAAGTTACTATTGTGAGAGGACTGTATGGTGCAGTGCATCTGCATTTGTTCAAATTGTAGTTATTGCTAGTCTATGTTGAGATCTAGTTGAGTCAGTTTTAGCTCACGTGTACCAATATATTATGCCCATGACAGTCCTGAATCTATTTTACAACTGAACCTCTCCAATCCTCTTCTTTTTTACTTATATCACGATACCATAGCCATGTCTCTAGTTTCAGGCAGGTAAAGACTCTACCAAAACAACACGTGTGGCGAAACATTAACAACCTCAAATTGATCTACTTTTTAGAAGTCAGGCTGTCAAACTATACCATTGTATTAGTATTGCATTAATTACCCCTATCCAGGCATGCTCATATTAGATAGTCTCTTGTTTATGCTGGGACAGAGGTTGTGTCTTTTATATTATATATAAAACAAAGATAGCACAGCCCTTACAATTGATTAGTTATCTACAGCAGGCCCTAGAATAAATGTCATATTATTATTATGGATAGTATGCCTCCACATTCTGTGGCATATATGCCTCTACTACATTTTTATTTACAACAGTACTTTAACATAACTAATTTTACACAAGTCAAAGCCACATTCTCCTACAAATACAGACATATTTACATGTATACCTATATTCTCCCATACATACATACAAACATACATATTTACATACAGTAATACCCATATTGTAATACTGGATATATAAATACATATTTGTATCTATCAAATTAGCTGCTAGCTTATTCATTATTTTTCATCTCATGTAATGTGTTTTTGAAATATATTCATGATTAGTTTAATTCCCACATTCTCAAATATATACCCATATGCTACAGTGACAATGTGTAGGTATGCCTTTATGTACATACACACATACAGGAGGTCATTTGCAAACCCTCAAATAGAGTCATGGCTACATGTTTCAATACATGATATAAATACAGAGATATAGGTAGTCATTCATGCATTGACTCTGCAAGTGTTCATGTTTGTGTATGTGCATTGTAAATGAGAATGCATGCATGTTTAATATCTGTAAGACTATGTAAGTGATCTGTGAGTAAAATATGTCTTTGTGCTTCTCTGTGTGCAGTGTGAGTGTGTCAGTGTTTTTTTATATGTGCATTTCTCTGTGTGCATTATTAACATTAAGGGATACACAGGCTACAGGTGAGTATCAAAGCAATGGTGACATTTTATTATTAGATAGGACAAATAAACATACACTGTGTTTGCCCTATATCTATCTATATATATATATATATATATATATATATATATATATATATATATATATATATATAAACAAATGAAAAAACCCCTGCACTCCAACTTTTCCTAGTGTTACTGCCAGGTGCCAAGTCCCAAATTTATAAAAAATCAAAAAATTACCGGCACTCATGGGCTTCTTTCATCCAATTTATTAATAGGTGAAGATAGTCAGGTCATGGACTATCTTCACCTATTAATAAATTGGATGAAAGAAGCCCATGAGTGCCGGTAATTTTTTGATTTTTTATATATATATATATATATATATATATAAAATAGAGATATCCCTTGCACTCACGCTTAAAGACAGTCCAATGCCGGGCGCACCACCAGAGCTCCAAATAATGTAGAAAAATATAAGGGAAGGCTGCTCTCCGGACTTTAAAACATCAAAATTTTATTCAGAAATGGTTAAAAACGACCAACGTTTCGGTCCCCGCTCGGGACCTTCCTCAGGGTCAAAAAATAGAACAGCAGATTGTTCTGCTGTTCTATTTTTTGACCCTGAGGAAGGTCCCGAGCGGGGACCGAAACGTTGGTCGTTTTTAACCATTTCTGAATAAAATTTTGATGTTTTAAAGTCCGGAGAGCAGCCTTCCCTTATATTTATATATATATATATATATATATATATATATATATATATATATATATATATATATTCAAGCATCAAAACACAATCAACACTAACTACATGTGATCTAAATAGGATAGAGTACACCAAAACAAAACTTTTTGCCCAAACACAATGTATGTCATACTGCAAAGACATGATGAGGTTTGCAGAGCTAGGACACCTCACATAGTTGGAGTAGCAACCATTGGAAGCTAGCCTCATTGGGAGACAGATAGCTGTGTAATTTTCATAGCAATGTTTAGATATGTTTTAAATTATAATATATTTTCACCATTGATGTTCTACTGTTATGTAGCCTGTGCTTCCCTAACCAGTACAGTAGTTTAGATTGTATGTTCCCTTTATAGAGGATGGCTTGTAGGACTCTCTTATATTTTGAAACATTTGTGCACTATACGTGTGAGCATGGTAGTGCATGTATGTGGTGTGCCAGTGTCTGAGCAATTGTCAGTGTTAAGTACCTACATTTTCTGTTTCAGTTTGACAACTGATTCACACCACATTCTGTCTATCCTACTGTCAGCCAGGGGCGTACCTAGAGCATTTGGCACCCGGGGCTAGTCCTCATTTTGGGAGGGTATTATGACTAGGTGGGGATAAGGGATATATGGCAGGGAGGGTGGGGTTATAATGGCAGGGAAGGTGGGGGTATAGAGCAGGGCAGTGGTACAGAGAGTGGCACCCCCCCACTGAGTGGCACCCGGGGTGGACCGCAAAACACATTATTGCATAATCCTCATGTTTTTTCAAATTCTACAGTATGTTGAGAACAAAAATAGGACTATTTCAACATTCCAACATTGGTATGCTTCTTCCTGATCCATTCTAAAATATTAGGTGACAGATTGATTTCCCATATAAGATTCTTCTAATAGTAATGTTCTAGTTTTATTATAGCAAGTTTATAGCACTTGTTTATGCTTTTATGCTGTCTTTTAATAAGGCAGCATGACTTTTGAATAATTCATCATCAGGACAACTGTAACTTAATAAAATAGTGTGCAATAACACCTTACCTAATAAAGTACAAAACTCATGTGATCTGCTAAACTGTTATTTATTATACTTTTCTGACAGAGCCAAATGCGTGCCCACTACTAAAATGATATATTATTTTCTATTTTCCAAATGTATATGCAAGTTTCTACATGTGTGCAAATACCTAGCTTGGCACATGCATCTTTATGAATACAGAGGCAAATTTATCTAAATTTGAGGCTGTGCTACAGGATGATTTCCCAGAGGCTGAAGGAAGGTTCACTAAACATAAGCTTTGCTTAAATACAGGCAAAACAGTGCAATGACTGGGTATGGACTTTAGGATACAAGGCAGGCCTTTGGGCTCAGACCCTACGCATACAAGGTAGGTCTCTGCACTCTGGAAACAGGCCTTGAGAATACAGGATACAGGGCAGGCCTCTGGAATAAGGATTCACAACAGATGAGTGGGAAATAAACCAGACCTCAAATAAAAGACCATTCATTAATCTTGAATCAATGAGTCAGAACTCTTCAGTTCAGTGCAGCATCCTGCGACTGCAATTACTGCACCACAACAAGTTAGTGGCACTGTGAGGTTCTGCACAAGACTGAAGAGGGACCAGAATAGGGAGTTCCCATGGAACCCTGCTAACCATATGAGAACTCACCCACTTTAATACATCATACCAATCATCCTTATTCCTATTCACATAAAGTTACCCACCTAGTCATCAGCATCCAGTCATCAGCATCAGTCCAATTTCTCCCTGCATCCAGCAACCTATATTTTTCTGACCATTTCCTACATAAATTATCACATACAAACATACACTATTGATAAATACACATGCACTGATTACATATACAGTATCATGGACACATTGTGTTTTTAGGATATAGGAATGGCTAGTGTGGTTAATCATCATTACTAGTGACCACTTTTCCCAATATTTTTGGCTGTGTTCTCTATCATCATTTCATTATTGTAAAAGCAGTAGATCATGTAAAGAAAACAGGTATATCAAAGAGAGGGTATCAAGATGTGGAAAAGTAAGAAACTATTTGGCTACCATTTATGGAACATTCAAGGCAATTTCCTAACATGTATCATAGACAACTGGTTGTTTATGTACAAGCATATTAGAACCAGACAAGTAAACTAGGATCTAAAACTTTCAGATCCAGCACTCCCTGGGAAACTAAAATCTGAACCGTGCGGTACAAATGCATTCATTAAAACTAAATACTGTTAACTTATACGAATAATTGTATTCTGTATATTAAACCATACTATTAGTATTCTATTGCAAATTCGTGTTTTGCCCTCTCTTATATCCAATTAACCATATTAATTTAGTTACACTAAATTGCACTCCAGCAAACTTTTGCCACATACATATCTTTGCTAATTTAGAAATGCTTCCGTATGTAGAATGTCATAAAGTATATACTTGTGTTAGCAGCATGACAGTATTTATCACTTTTCACATGCCTTATTTTTCAAAAGAACAAACTGCTAAATAAAAATGATGGATGCCTGCTAAGATACTTTCCCTCTAGTATTCTTTCACAGATCAAAGAGAAATTGTAACTTTAGATGATTTATCCCAACACATCTGAGAGAACAGCTCATAGCAACCACATATTTTAATCCATTGAATATTATACATGGTTTATTTCGTTTCAGATTTATGCATTGTTATACATTATCTTTCATATTGTAGATCTTTTCTTAACACCACTGTCTATCATAGTTAATATATTTTTTTTTTTAATTATCGTACAAGCACTCATCTCTGTTGAATGGACACTCTAGACCCCTAAAGCCCTTTGTGAAGAGTGTGTCCTATTTTTTCATTTTGCAAAAAAAAAAAGCGCAGGTTACAATAGAAATGTACACTTTATACATTAACCTGGTTACACCCTACTGGTTTTCAAACATACAAAGGGTCCTGATACTTCCTATGTTGGTTAGCTCAGTGGAGCTAAACTCAAGAGACTGGTAATTGCTCAGAACAAAGACTTCTCCTTCAGCTGTTTTGGAAAGTCTGTGATTGGACAGCCACAGAAAGTCTGGGCTGGGAAAAAAAGGAGGATTTGCAAAGGCAACAGATAAGTAAACTGCAGGTTGTGCAAGCTCTTCATAGATATACCCAATGAAAAAAAATGCATATTTAACTGCATGCAAGTTTTCATTTGGGGTATATCTAATAAACATATCTAATAAACAGTGATTTTTATTTATTCATTTTGTATCACTTTAAATTACAATTACAATACATTGTGCTTTTCATTGTGCCACATGACATTATTATATACAACAAATATATACTTTTACACACACAAAATCTATGGAAAGTATAAATTTGATGTGCATTGATATTGCTGAGTTATCTATAGAATATTTGTAAATTAAAAATACAATTTTGTGCATGTGGATGGCTACTGGCAAAAGCACTGTAAATAAGATTAAATTAAAGGATCACTATAGGATCAGGAACACAAACATGTATTTCTGACCATATAGTGCTAAAACCACCCTCTAGCCCCCCTGGGCCCCTCATGCCTCCATAAATATAGCAAAATCTTACTGTATTCAAGCCTGAAGTTGTAACTCTGCATGCTGTTTGCCTCAGAAAAACAAGCAGTCTGATGACATCATCAGAAGTGGTGACCTGATCCAATCACAGTACTTCTCCATAGGATAGGCTGAGACTGACAAGGAGGCAGATCAGGGACAGAGCCAGCATGATTCAAACACAGCCCTGGCCAATCAGCATCTCCTCATAGAGATGAATTGAATCAATTAATCTCTATGAGGAAAGTTCAGTGTCTGCATGCAGAGGGAGGAGACACTGAATGTTTGGATGCATTTTAGAAAGCCATGACCCAGGAAGGATCTCTAACAGCTATCTGAGGAGTGGCCAGTGAAGTTATCACTAGGCTATAATGTAAACACTGCATTTTCTCTGAAAAGACAGTGTTTACAGCAAAAAGCCTGAAGGTAATGATTCTACTCACCAGGACAAATTCAATAAGCTGTAGTTGTTCTGGTGACATAGTGTCCCTTTAAGTTTTTGCTTGTGTTTATCATGAGAATAGATATTAGTCTGCTAGAATTAAGCAAACAAGCATTATGTATACATAAGAATTTGTTCACAGCTAAAACTTCGCTGGTAACAGCATGGCTTAAACAGAAAAAGTATGGACCCAACAAATCTTATTTTGAACAAATAAAGTCGCTCTACTAAGTTAAGCAACATATCTCCACTTAAATCTGATTAATTCATATATGGCCTTTCTTCTGTATAGCAACAGAGATTTTTTTATATTTCCAATAAGATGCATGTCTTCAAGTATTTTTAACTACTAATAACAGAAGCTACTGCAATAATCAGCTCCTTTGTACTCCAAAGCAACTTCAAAGTAATAACTTCAAAACGCATCTTATTAAAACCCAGCATCTATACTAGCATTCTATCTGAGCTGTATTTACATATGAAATGTGTGCAGGCACAAACATTCATACACAACTTTGCCATGTGCATATATGGCACTGCAAGCATATGTAGAGCCATTTCCATGTACACACATAAACAAGGAATTGCAGTAAAAAAAAATAAACACTTTAATGTGCACATGAGGACAAATTTATACATGAATAAAATCACCTATTTTCCAATATATCAACTGGACACTTTTAATATAAAAAATTCCATTGCTACAAGTATAGAGCTCTGCTATAACAATTTTGACACCCAATACGTTATAAAACCATCTTATGTGCTTATATAAACTGCATATATGTACATAAGTAAAATTGTGTTCCAGTTTATTACACACCATGTCCGCATGCACATATTCATCCCGATTGAATGAAACAAAAAATTGTACTGTTTTAAAATGTATAAATGTAGGTATCGCAAATTAATGTGTGTGTGTTTGTGCTTTGTATTAAATCCTGGGTGCATTGCTATGTGTAGCTATCTTACTCCTCTCCTAACCTTTTAATATATATATTTTTTTATAGTAACAGGTGATAGCCGCCTGTTCATCCACATACGCTTATAGCTAAATATATTTTGCGCCTAATAACCAATTTTACATACTACTTTAAAATCTTACAAATTTTTCAGTGAACTTAATGTATTCAATGAAATATAAATAAACAATTTTAACTGCCTCTATGCCTCCCCACCCAACCAAAAATAGCTTTTGAATAAAGAGATAAAGTAGCTAATATCTTTTTTAAGTGAACTGTCAAATATATGTAATTGGTGCTTTTTTTGTTTTAATAATAATAATAATAATAATAATAATAATGAATATATGTTATATAAATTATAATGAATTATTTCAATACATGTGAATTACTCATGTGTCCATTTGAATAGTTTTTGTTTAAAGATTGTAGCTTGTTATGTCTTATTACACTATATTACAGCAGAGAGACACCATTCCTATATAAGTTGGTTTAAAGGTGACATCTGGTAATGTATTAGTAGACTTAGAATATTGTCCAGCCAAACATAACACGGCACAGTATCTTCACACTAATTGGTTACATTATAGAGGAAATGTTGGAACATCATGCAATGTGATGCAAAAAGTAAAGCAAGTTGAAGTTCACACAGATTTAAAAGGACTGAAATTAATCAATAAGAGTTGTTTGATAAAAGAAAATCAAAAACAAAAATAAGTTGAGGTACAGTGCATAGTACTTGGCTGCAGTTCTGAAGAAAGATATCAAAAAGCTTTAAACGATATAACATCACATATTCCATCTTCCTTCGATGCAGGACAAAAATGATAAAAACACAAATCCTGAATGTTTGCAATTTAAAAAAATATAAATAAACTATTAATTAATTACATATACCTTCCTGCTAATACAAGTGTTTATCAGGTGATTCTATGTTGTGCAAAATATTTTCTAATCTTATTCTATAGGTACAGTTACATGCATTACATCTGGTACGAAATAATGGATGCATATTGCATTTCCTTTTATATCAGAAGTCTATTATTGCACATTTTTCAATTCAAACAAAGAATGTTATTAATCTGGTGTTTTATTAGTCAGTCAGTTTATTGCTTTACAGATGTTGTTCCAGAATAAAGTTATGTAATTAGTTGTATCCCCTTGCCTAAAATAAACTCATCAATCATAGTCTAAAATGGCTAGAGGGGAAAGTATTAGTGAATATCCACCACCTGTTGTCATCACGGATTTACTTATTTTGACACTTTATTCATCTTGTTTAAAATTAGACAAATGTTTCATTTTCAAAGACTGCACACAATTAAAATGCAATGTGCACTCAATAATCATTTTAGATAGTAAATGAATGGAATATAGAAACTAGATTAAGGGTGTAAGACTATGTTTATTTAAAACAACTGCATTTGTCTGAACTTTATCCAAAAATGTCAATTTTTTCATAAAAACAGTAAATTGAAAAGTTTAATCATAAAGGTGCTGGACAGTTGTTTGACGTTGGCATTAGAGATGTCGCAAACATAACATTTTCCGTTCAGAAACGGCGAACGTGAATTTCCGCAAATGTTCGCAAACGGGCGAACCGGGCGAACCGGGCGAACCGGGCGAACCGGGCGAACTGCCATAGACTTCAATAGGCAGGCGAATTTTAAAACCCACAGGGACTCTTTCTGGCCACAATAGTAATGGAAAAGTTGTTTCAAGGGGACTAACACCTGGACTGTGACATGCCGGAGGGGGATCCATGGCAAAACTCCCATGGAAAATCAACATAGTTGATGCAGAGTCTGGTTTTAATCCATAAAGGGCATAAATCACCTAACATTCCTAAATTGTTTGGAATAACGTGCTTTAAAACATCAGGTATGATGTTGTATCGATCAGGTAGTGTAAGGGTTACGCCCGCTTCACAGTGACAGACCAAACTCCCCGTTTAACGCACTGCAAACAACCGCAAACAGTCCATTTGCACAACTGCAAACTCCCCATTTGCACAAGGTTGGATACCAAGCTAGCCATGTCCCGTTCCTTGCCCTCACTGATGTCATTGAAGGTCTCTTCCTCCACCCACCCACGTACAACACCAAGGGTCCCCGAAAGGTGACAACAAGCCCCCTGGGATGCCTGCTGTGTTTAGTCTTCCACCTCCTCAAAGCCACCTTCCTTCTCTAACTCCTCTTCTTCAGACTCCTCTCTCTGCATTGCCTCTCTCTGCGGTATTATAAGGTGTGTTAAGTAGTACTATTCCTTTCCGTTTAATCCCTGTTATGTCCCCTATCAGGGGACGTGTATATGGCATCGATTTTAGGAACCGGGAGATGGAAAAAGATGCTTGGTCGGACCTCCTTCTTCAATTTTGGGGCACTGCGCGTGCAATCTAATGTGCCACCAGATAGGAGTGGTGTTAAGTAGTACTGTTCTTATTAGTTCAATCCCTGTTACGTCCCCCTCATCAGGCCTTTTTTAGTTGAATGTATCGCCCACTGTCAGTCCCTTCGGGATCCATCCCTCATTCATCTTAATAAAGGTGAGGTAATCTAGACTTTTTTGACCTAGGCGACTTCTCTTCTCAGTGACAATACCTCCTGCTGCACTGAAGGTCCTTTCTGACAGGACACTTGAAGCGTGGCAGGCCAGAAGTTCTATCGCAAATTGGGATAGCTCAGGCCACAGGTCAAGCCTGTACACCCAGTAGTCAAGGGGTTCATCGGTCCTCAGAGTGTCGATATCTGCAGTTAAGGCAAGGTAGTCTGCTACCTGTCGGTCGAGTCGTTCTCTGAGGGTGGACCCCGAAGGGTTGTGGCAATGCATAGGACTTAAAAAGCTCTGCATGTCCTCCATCAACAATACATCTGTAAAGCGTCCTGTCCTTGCCGGCTTGGTCGTGGGAGGAGGAGGATTACTTTCACCTCTTCCCCTGTTAGATTCCCGTTGTGCTGTGACATCACCCTTATACGCTGTGTAAAGCATACTTTTTAATTTATTTTGGAACTGCTACATCCTTTCCGAATTGCGGTAATTCGGTAACATTTCAGGCACTTTCTGCTTATACTGGGGGTCTAGTAGCGTGGACACCCAGTACAGGTCGTTCTCCTTCAGCCTTTTTATACGAGGGTCCCTCAACAGGCACGACAGCATGAAAGACCCCATTTGCACTAGGTTGGATGCCGAGCTACTCATGTCCCGTTCCTCGTCCTCAGTGATCTCACTGAAGGTATGTTCTTCCCCCCAGCCACGTACAACACCACGGGTACCAGATAGGTGACAACGAGCACCCTGGGATGTCTGTTGTGGTTGGTCTTCCTCCTCCTTCTCAAAGCCACATTCCTCCTCTGACTCCTCTTCCTCACAATCCTCTTCCAGCATTGCCGCAGGTCCAGCAAGCGATGCTGATAAGGCTGTTTCTGGTGGTGATGGTGACCACAACTCTTCCTCTTCCTCTTCACACTCATCTATGACCTGATCCAGCACTCTTTGCAGGGCACGCTCCAGGAAGAAATGGTATGATGTCGCTGATGGTGCCTTCGGTGCGACTGACTAGGTTTGTCACCTCCTCAAAAAGACGCATGAGCCTACAGGCATTGCGCATGAGCATCCAGTAAAGTGGCAAAAAAATTCCCAGCTCTGCAGAGGCTGTCCTAGCAGCCCGGTCATACAAATAGTCATCAACGGCTATTTCTTGCTGCAGAAGAGGACTCAGCCGAGGAGGTTATGGAAGAGGATGGAGTAGGAGGAGTAGAGGAGGTGGCAGCAGGCCTGCCTGCAAGTCCTGGCGGTGTCACCAACTCCTCTGCAGAGCCACGCATTCCATGCTTGTCAGCCGTCAGCAGGTTTACCCAATGCGCAGTGTAGGTGATATAGGTGATGCTTTGCAGACCAGGTATCAGTGGTTAGATGGACCCTTGCCCCAACACTGTGTGCCAGACATGCCATTACTTTTGCACAATCGAGTACAGGTTGGGGATTGTCTTTTGTGAAAAGAAATTTTGTCCGGGTACCTTCCACTGCGGTGTCCCAATAGCTACAAATTTTTGGAACGCCTCAGACTCCACCAACTTGTATGATAAAAGCTGGCGGGCTAAGAGTTCAGACAAGCCAGCTGTCAGATGCCGGGCACGGGGGTGACTTTGTGACATTTGTTTCTTACGCTCAAACATGTCCTTGACAGACACCTGACTGTGGGCAGATGAGCAGGAACTGCTCAAGGCGAGAGACGGAGTGGCGTATGTTTGAGAAGGGGCAAGGAGGACAGCAGTGGTTGACGTGGCTGAAGATGCTGGACCAGGAGGAGGATGGCGGCTTTGAGTTTGTGTGCTGCTTGTATTCATGTGTTGATCCCATAGGCGTTTGTGATGTGCGATCATGTGCCTTCGCAAAGCAGTTGTACCTACGTGGGTGTTGGACTTCCCATGACTCAGTTTCTTTTGGCACAGGTTGCAAATGGCATCGCTGTTGTCAGAGGCAGACACACAAAAAAAAATGCCACACTGCTGAGCTCTGCAATGACAGCATTCTGGTGGTGGCAACAGCATGCGTTGATTGGCGTGCGGTCTGGCTGACCCCGGGTGCCGATGCATGCTGTCTGACTGTGCCACTAGCTCCTTGCGACAACCTCCCCCTGCTTCCAACTCGTCTCCTCCTCCTCCTCTCTGTCTCCCCATCTGAACTTTCCCCCTGTTCTTCTTCTCTTCTAGCGGGCACCCATGTGACATCAACGGACGCATCGTCATCATCAACTGCTTCACTTGTATCTGACAACTCAGCAAAGGAAGCAGCAGTGGGTACAACATCATCATCATCACACTGTACGTCCATGTGTGTAATGCTGCCTGACTGAGACATATCCCTGTTATCTACATCCTCTGGCAATAATGGTTGCGCATCACTAATTTCTTCCAACTGATGTGTAACTAACTGCTCTGACAGATCAAGTGAAGCGGCTGTGGTGCTAGTGTTGGTGGTGGCGGCAGGCAGGCGAGTGGTAACTTGAGAGGTGCCTGAAGCTAAGCTGGAGGAGGATGGTGCATCAAGGTTCCGAGCGGAAGCTGTAGAAGATTGGGTGTCCTGTGTTAGCCAGTCAACTTTTTGAGTTCAGGGTTGGCCAGGGCTGTGTTTGAATCATGCTGGCTCTGACCCTGATCTGCCTCCTTGTCAGTCTCAGCCAAACATATGGAGAAGCACTGTGATTGGATCAGTCTACCACTTCTGATGATGTCAGCAGACTGCTTGTTTTTTTTATTTTTTTTAGGCAAACAGCATGCAGATCTACAGCTTATGGCTTTAATACAGTAAGATTGAGCTATATTTATGGAGGCATGATGGGCCAAGGGGGGGGGGCTAGATGGTGGTGTTAACACTATAGGGTCAAGAATACATGTTTGTGTTCCTGAACCTGTAGTGATCATTTAATAATAGTTTGTATCCAACTGTGGGAAATTCAGAGGGGTATCCTCACAAAAGATTGCTATACAAACATTGATAATGATGTAGTTACAATTTGAGGTTTGATGGCACATAGCACTCCCTGACCAAGAGCTATAAGTATTATTTTTCATTTGTCAGAAATGTCCCAATGTCGCAAGCTCCTGGGCAAGTGATTTAGAGCAACCTGTCTTTACATAATTTGCAAAGACCCACGACTGTAACATCACCACTCAATATGATTATTTCATAAAGATTCTATCTTTATGCAATACTCGTTTTGGAGCGGTGGTGGCAGTGCCACTTTATTGACAAGCAAACTAAGTAGAAAGGTATATGTACCAAAGTATGCATGCTTTAAAGTAAGGGAATACTTGGAAGGTTGCTATTTAGGACTTAAATAGTACATGTGGATGTGGCATATTGGTTATGTGTTATAATGAATACCAGTAAATGCAGTTGATATAACGTAAACACCTACACTGTTCTCTATGTGATATGTTCTCATCCCACATGTGGAGCTCCCTTTCCATACTATAGCATTTGGAGGTTTGTGGGGCTGAAGCATTAACTATATTTGCATGCTTTAAAGTCTAGTGTTAGAACCTATCAATGCTTTCAGATAATGTGGCCATCTGTTATAGAATTATGGCTATGATATGGTGGGGATGTAATTGCTACACATTACTGGTTTTGGATACAATTTTCATCTGAACATTTTTCTCACTATATATTTAAATTGTCGCAGTCAAAGTAGCATATTCCTGCTGCCAAATATTTTAGAATGTGCATTTGAGAACCAACGCCAAAACCAACTCCTATTTTTTACTCATATATTCTAAAAAACAACATAGAAAAAAAATCAGAGATGGATTAGTTAGTAAATGAAGACCAGAACAATAAAGACATTTAACATGAATATCTTTCCTCAGTATATATTAAGGAGGCTCCTATTGCAAGATATATGCAAATGATTGTAGAAAATTGTGATTTGAGATATAGATATATATAAAAAAAAGTTACAGTACCTTGCACTCTGGCTTCAAAACTCCATGGCCATGCATTACCAGGGCTCCAGTATTCAAGTGGTTAAAGTAGTTGGCTGCACTCTCGGACTTCCATAAAAAATAACACTTATTGTAGTATTTAAAACAGGATCAATGTTTCAGTCCTCCTTGGGGACTTTCATTAGGATCATCATCAGCTGATCCTGATGAAAGTCCCCAAAGAGGACTAAAACGTTGATCCTGTTTTAAATGCTACAATAAAAGTAATTTTGTTATGGAAGTCCGAGAGTGCAGCCAACTACTTTAAATATATATATATATATACAAAAAATACCGGCACTCCAAGGATTTCCAGAGTATAATCTTCTTTATTCTAAATGACATTAACGTTTCAGCTCCCTTACAGAGCTTTCATCAGGATACACAAACTACATTAAAATGAAACAAGCTTATATAGGACATGTAATACAAATTAGATTACAAACGAGTCCAAGTACAGATCCCTGAGGTACCCCATTGGTAACAAGACCTTGCTTTGAATATACTCCATTGACTACAACTCTCTGTTGCCTTTCACTCAGCCACTGTCTAACCCATTTAACCATATTGGAATCCAAATTCAAAGATTGCAGTTGAACTAAGAAGTCCTCTGGAGTGCAGTTATTTTGGAGATTTATAGTTTTATTGGAATTTACGATATTTGCACAGAGGCAAAGAACAAGATGGGTGAGTAGGTGCAGGGCCCATGGTGAATATATGAATATTCTCCCCTCCTTGCCGTTCTCTTTCTCAACCACACATAAATCATGCTTTCCCTACCCTTCAGACTTTCTCCCCAGCTACTGAACAAGAGGTGGCTGCACTTCTCCATTCCTCTCGCCCCACCACTTGCCCACTTGATCCTGTCCCATCTCACCTCATCAGATCTCTCTCCCCTTGTCTTGTGCCTATCCTAACACACATCTTTAACTGCTCTCTCTCTTCTGGCACTGTTCCTGCTGACCTTAAACATGCCACTGTAATACCTATCCTGAAAAAAACATCTCTTGACCCGTCCTCCCCCTCGAACTATCGTCCCATATCCCTGCTCCCTTACTCATCAAAGCTTTTGGAAAGACTTGTCTTTACCCGTGTGTCTCACTTCCTTAATTCCAACTCTCTCCTTGACCCTCTTCAGTCTGGCTTCCGCCCTCTCCACTCTACTGAGACCGCTCTTATCAAAGTGACTAATGACCTAATCTCCGCTAAATCCAAAGGTCACTACTCCATATTAATTCTCCTTGACCTCTCTGCTGCCTTTGACACAGTTGATCATTCTCTCCTCCTTCAAACTCTTCAATCACTCGGTCTCTGTGACTCTGTCCTCTCTTGGTTTTCCTCCTATCTCTCCCAACGCTCATTTAGTGTCTCCTTTTCCAAGGATACCTCCTCCCCTCGCCCTGTCTCGGTTGGAGTTCCCCAAGGCTCTGTCCTTGGTCCCCTTCTATTTTCTCTTTATACTGCCTCTCTTGGAAAACTTATTGCCTCTTTTGGATTCAACTACCACCTGTACGCTGATGACACTCAGATATACCTCTCCTCACCGGACCTCTCCCCGGCCGTCCTGCAACGTGTCACTGCTTGCCTCTCTTCCATCTCTGACTGGATGTCGTCACGCTTTCTCAAACTTAACCTCTCTAAAACTGAACTCCTTGTCTTTCCTCCTCCTAATACTGATCCTCCTCTCTCACTCTCCCTTCAAGTCAGTGATATCCACATAAGTCCATCCCTACAAGCGCGCTGTCTTGGCGTCATATTTGACTCTGGTCTCACCTTTGAGTCTCACATCCAGTTTGTTGCCAAGTCCTGTAGGTTCCAACTCAAAAACATAGCCCGCATCCGCCCCTTTCTTACGCAAGATGCTACCAAGGAGCTTGTCCATGCTCTAGTAATTTCCCGCATGGATTACTGTAACCCTCTCCTGATTGGTCTCCCCAAAAGCCGTACTGCCCCGCTACAGTCTGTAATGAATGCTGCAGCTAGACTGATTTTCCTATCCAGTCGGTCCTCTCACACCTCGCCCCTCTGCCAGTCCTTACATTGGCTCCCTGTATCCTATAGGAGTCAATTCAAAGTGCTAACCCATACATTTAAAGCACTGAACAATTCCAACCCCTCTTATATCTCTTCACTGATCCAGAGGTATGCCCCTCCTCGTACCCTCCGCTCTGCCCGCGACCACCTCCTGACCGCTGCTCGCACCCGTACGGCCAACTCACGCTTGCAGGACTTCTCACGGGCGGCTCCTCTCCTATGGAATAACTTGCCTACTGCCATCAGACTCTCCCCTAGTCTTCAATCATTTAAGAAGGGCCTTAAATCCCATCTCTTCAGGAAAGCGTATGGCCTCCCAGAGTAATCTCTCCCTTACATACCTGTCTCTTGCTCTCCTATGGGATAGTGCTTTGCTCTCTCCTCCAGCTCTGCTTCACTCCTACTTGATATTTCCTATCCTAATGTTTCTAATACCCCACCTCCTATAGACTGTAAGCTCATTTGAGCAGGGTCCTCTTCAACCTATTATTCCTGTAAGTTTTCTTGTAATTGTCTTATTTATTGTTGCATCCCCCCCTCTCAAAATATTGTAAAGCGCTACGGAATCTGTTGGCGCTATATAAATGGAAATAATAATAATAATAATAATATATATATATATATATATATATATATATATATATATTTTTTTTTTTTTTTTTGCTACTGCTAAATAAATAAATAAATTGTAACATGTTGAAGGAAAGCTTTGATGTGTATACTCATTTATATTTAAATTGGTATCTAGCAATGTCAGTTTACTCATGCATCTTGGTTGTTATTCTTCAATATTGTTTGTAGTGTCTATTAATAGTTCTTAAAAAAAAAAATTCTTGACAATTAATTAAAACTACAATATGTTTTACTGAATGATTTAGCTCATGTTTTTTGTACTCTTCTATTAAAAAAAATCCTGTGCCTAATGTACCATTAGTGCTGACAACAGATAAAACTTTACAAGTAATATATCTCCATGACATATTGTTTAATAAATAAAATTGACAGCTTTAGCACATATAAAGCAGACAATATTTATAAAGCAGTAGCAAATGTAATGGTTTTAAACATATTCATATAATATGGATCAACATGCATTATATGATCTTGTATGCAGATGGACAAAAAGTGTTCCTGCCTTTAACCCCTTAAGGACACAGCTTCAGAAGCTTGTCTTACGCTTAAGGACACAAGCCATTTTTATATTTTTTTGCTGTTTGTATTCAAACGCAATTTGCATCTCTGTCATTTATTGCACCAACACATAGTATACATTGTTTTTAGAGGGCAAACAGGGCTTTAATTTGATGTCACATATACATAGATACATTCTCATTAAAAAAAAAAATACATTGATTTATAGAGTACATCATATGTATAGGATTTCAGCTTTTTTTGAAAGCTACAGGTCACAAAATAAGGACTAAATAAAATTTCAATTTGCAACAATTTTAGAATTTGGTATGTTTGTCTTGAAGGTTTAGTAGCCATCACAGAAAACAAAAATGCCACACAAAAGTATATATTTATATAAAGTAGACATCAACGGCTATTTACCTAAGGCTAGTTTGACACTTTTTACACAGCCATTTCATCGCCAATCTCTGCTAAATATTGTAGTAACGTTTTGTTTTTTCTTTATTTTGGCATATACACATATAACAAGGTTTTTGTCATGTGTATTTCGTAAAGCTTGTGTGTGCTATACCTGCACAAACCCCAAATTGTGTTCAGCTATATCTGAGTATAACGATACCCCCATTGTATTCCTTTGGCACTTTTTTGTAAAGCTACAGTGCCATATAAGAGACAAGGCTATTTCAGTTTCTATAGTTAGAATTTTCGTAGATGGATTTGATGGGCCAATGTCTCATTTTAGGGTATTATAGCAGTGTGACTGTTCAAATAACTCCACAAAGGGCTATCATTTGATAAAGAAGACACCCCAGGGTATCTTATATGGTGTATATTTTGCCTTAACCTGTCACCATTTTTGCACCAATTTATGTCAATGTTTGTGGTGAGGGGGGAAAATGGCATTTTTACATATATGTTACATTTTTGCTGAGTATTTCTTACACTTAATATGTACCACTGTCATAAAAATCCCCAAATTATACTCACTTACATCTTCTGAGCAAAACAATATGCCCAATGTATGACCTAGACATTATTTTGTGAAGTTACAGTGCTGTAAAAGAGATGTGACAAGTTCAGGTTTTTAAGTGTGAATTTTCATGGAGGGTTTTAATGCGTCCGTGTCCCACTTTGGAGCACTTGAGCAGTCTACATATTACAACAACACCATAAAGGCATTCCATTTCTTAAATAAGACATCTCAGGGTATTTCAAAAGGCATATTTTGAACCTTAGCGTGGGATCATTTTTCAGCCAGCTTGTACAAAGTGAAATGGTAATAAGCATTTTTTCTGCCATTTTGACACACAAAGTGAGTTTGCACAGTATATTTTGCAAACCTTATGCGTGCTATGACTGTATAATACGTCATATGTTTCTCAGCTATGTCGTCTGAGTTCAGCAATACCCCCATAAGTACCTTTGCCAGGTATATGTGGACATGGAAGGGGCACATTTGAGACACAGTCATTCCAGTTTTTTTCAAAGTTTTAATTTTTACACTGTGTCCATGTCCCATTTTAGCAGGCTATATAATCCAACTACCCTATAAAGGCATACCATTTCTTAAAGAAGACATCCCAGGGTATTTCAAAAGGCATATTTTGAACCTTTGCAAGAGATAATTTTTCCACTAGCTTGTACCAAGTGTAGTGATAATAAGCATTTTTTCTGCCTTTTGACACACAAAGTGAGTTTGCACAGTATATTTTGAAAACCTTATGTGTGCTACGACTGTATAATACTTCATATGTTTCTCAGCTATGTTGTCTGAGTACAGCAATGTACCTTTGCCAGGTATATGTGGACATGGAAGGGGAATATATTTAAATTATTTAATAAAATAAAATTGACCCCTGAGGGTTAAAAAAAAAAAAGTAAAAAAAAAAAATCAGATCACAATCTGTAATCCCTGCCAATTGATCACTGTAGTAAGTGATCAATTAGCCGGGAAGGGGTTAATTCTTATTTAAAATGGGTAAAAGGGGGTGGGATTTTAAACGTACTTTATTTTTTTTTACAGGGAAAGCAGATCATCACTGATCTGTCTCCCTGCACTTCACACAGAACATGGAAGAGCAGGGAGGCGGATGGTGAGTCCCTGCAGCACATGTGCTCGCTCTGACAGCCTGTCAGAGCGATCACTGCTGCTGGGGCAGCACGACCGGACAGAGGCAGACCGGAGGAGTGCTAACCCTGCAATCGCGGCGATTGCGGCGATCTTGAGTTAACTTTACCGTATGACGGATCTGACGTTAACTGCTTCCCCGCCATGACGGATCAGGTCCGTTATTCGGCGGGAACGGGTTTAAGACAATTAAACTGTTTTCTTATGCATAGTCATCTGAGGAACACAATCTGTAAATCGATTTTATTAAGATGCTCGGATTAGGTTGCACTCTTCCTTTACTTCCCCCAGAAGCAAAGAAAACATATTTGGAAATAAAACACAATATAATGAACAAAACAGGGTAAAAAAACATAATGTGGCCTACAAAAAATGGCCACCAATCAGGTTATCAGCATACAGTGTAAAAGATAAATCCTCTGACTACACAACCTCTTTTTTTGCTACCCCTTCAGTTAAGTATACTGGTTATTTTTCTTATTGTGTCTTATCCAGGGTGCCCTGGGAGCAGAGTTACCTCTTATCTTAGGTCCCTACTGCTTTCCTTCTCTGTAGGCTCCAGTTAGTAGGTTGTCTGGCTGGGCACATGTGAGTGCGGAGGTATTTTATAGGAGCTGGCTACAGAGTAGCACTTGATGTGGTGCAGAGGCCAGCTTGCCGGAGCCTTGTTGAATAACACATGCAAGGTTGTAACTGTGGTGGCCATCTTGCCAGAGCCTTACACATGCTCTGTTCAAGATGGGGACAGCAATCTTTAGCCTTGTAAAGCATGGATATTGCTGGTATTGTCTACTCTTCCAGTCACCAGGTAAGTGGCGGCTGACGTCACCTTCTATTCTGTTTTATACTGAATTATACTTTGCTCCAGGGACCCTCCTACTGTTATTTTGTCTTTCTTTAGCTGTTCTGGGTTACTCAACCCAGCTTTAGGTGGGTATTTTCCTTTGGGGATTATATTTGTTTTATTAACTGCCTTTGAGGGCTGGGCAGCTCCCTGCCTTATAATTTGTGGGCTGTTTGTACATACACCTAGCAGTGACATTGTCCTTGGCTCTGTGCTTTGACTATTTGCCAGTGTATTTAACCTGAGATTACACAACCCTGCCTAGCCCTGTGTTTTTACTGACTGCTACTGTTTGTGAGCTTACAATGTAGTCTCATACCGATGCCCAAACTCACAACTAACAGATAGGATGGACACTTGGTGCCATTTTCATGAAATGCAACACATGTTACAACTACATTATCAGGTTCTTGAACACATTCCCCCAGTGAGTAGTTGTGGTAATAAAGATTGGATTCTCTTACAAAAAAAAGAGGTTAAATGGATGTATCTTCTGGATACATTGCCACCACATGGACTCAATGAGAAGCTCTGTTTCCTGTAAGGTGTACACCTGTGGGGGCACACGGGGACGGTAAGTGTATCCTAGCATGATTTTATTTTTTTTCAATTTGACAATTTTAATTAGTTTGTTAGCAGAAATGATATAGTACATCATATTGTATTTTTTCGTATTGTAAAAGGTAATGCACAAAATAATGTTACAAGATATGTATCAAGGTAGGGAACATTATACATCAAGATATTGCAACATGCCTCTCTATCTACAATCAGCCATTACATTGTACATATTTCAATACATCAGCCAATGGAACATTGTGCAAGCATCAAGGCATGGCTTTTGAGCTTTTGTTAGTTTTCTGTGAATGAATCTTATTTTATTTTTACTATTACTAATCCAGTTGGATGTTGCATATGTTATATATGATAGGTGCTATATTCCTGTTTTGTGATTATTTCAGTTATGCTTGAGTGTGTTTGAACAGGTTTAGCTCAATGAGCTTTGTGCTCTATGGCATTATGGAGATGGTCCATTTAATTGTGCTTATCTACTCTCTTTATTTAGTGATTTCTTTTAAGTATTATTGTGGTTTATGTTGATTAAATAATAGTGTTTGGCTGAAGATGGGCTGAAGTGGGCTGGGTGCCTACATTGTCCCTTTAAGGAAACCTTCTCAAAACACACATTTAGGAAATTGGTGTTTGAATCATAAAATTCAATTTTTGATATGAAAACTCACATTTTGTAATAACTTCTACAAGCTCTGTACATTTGGAGACACTTTTTGAAACATATATCTGAAATTTATTATGTACATAAGCATATCAGGCCAATAAAAGACAATATTATCTAGCATTAGGCTATAGAGCTAGATTGCTGAGCAGTAATCCCAAAAACATTTAGCACTGGACAGAATCAGTTAAAGGGAAGACCATTGCATAACAGACAGGCAATTATATAGAAATGTTACACTATATCATACAATAGATGCATGAAATAAGTTTTAGATGAACACAGGGAGGGACAATATTCTGTAGCTGTAGTGTGCAAGGCAGACTAACAGACTACCATGACTGGACAAAGTAAGGGCAAGAGTAAGGCATACTTTGTATGCAATCCAAATCTAGTAATTTGAGTGTAGATGGGGTGATTGAACCACCTCTGTTTTTACCCAAATACCCATGCACAAAATGAAAGGTGCAACACTGGTTGTAGGTTTTTAGATTTCAGATTAGCAAATGCAATATTTGTTGTAATTTAAATAAACAGAAGAAAAATATCATATTATAATCGCTATTACAATCTTTTTTTTTAGGAAACATATTCTACTGACATTTATTCAGCTTTACCAAGATACATCATAGGAACACTGAAGCCCTGAAGTGATAGTTTATATTTAAATGAATTCCAGGACAAATAAAAATTCACCACCGACACACTTAAGAAATACTAAGTGTTATTTTCCATTGACCATCATCTGAAATGAATAACAGTTCTTACACCGAGGGTAGGCAACCTTTTTGAAACTACTCTGCAAAAACAAGATATTGGAGTCCCTTGGTGTGCCAGTCCTATTTGGTTTTTTTTAAATCAAAGTGTGTATATCACAGTATTGTACTTGTGTTATGTATGGGTGCTACTGTTGCTTTGTAACTTTGTATTTGTGCAAATGTGTGCTGTTTGTATATGTTCATGAGTAGTTTGTTGTATTATGTATTATCCTTATGAATATGGGCTGCTGGTGGAATTGTGTGTCTAGATGATATGTCACATTGTGTGTTTGGTGGTGTGTGTGGGGCTACCAATGGTATTGCATGTGAGGTGCTGCATGTTGGGTTGTGTGCGTGCACGTAGATTGGTGTTGTGTTTGTGTGGACTGTATGTGTTTGTGTGTGGGCTATTTGTTTTATTTGAATGAGGAGGAGGCTTCTACTGCAGCTCTGTGTTTATCTAGCAGTGTGGGTCTCTCCATGGGGTACAGGTCAAGGTCATGAGCTGCAACAGCTGGTGATGGCTGCTCCACTCCAGTGTGCATTTCCATCTACAATAGCAGGAGAAAGTGATCCTAGATCACTTCCTCTACTTGCTGCAATACGAAAATTGAGGATTATACCTCACCACCTACAAGGCTGGGTTACAAGCTCAGGTTGCACTAACATATATCTGAAGCCTCACTAGGACTCCTGATAGGCCAGAGCACTTGCCATAGGTTGCTGATCCCTGACTTAGACTCGATTTGCTGATGAACTGTCAAAACAGCTCTTTATTGATATAATGCCTGAGAACAAACAGCAAATATGGTACAAGAGTTCTGAGGACTGGTTGTAGGAAAACAGTCTGAATGGAACAGGTGAGAAATATTTCCAAGTTTTATATTTAATATGGTTTTATATTATAATCTGCTTGGCTTAGTTAGTATAAGGTCAAGTTCAGATATCTGCCCGACTTATCTTAGCAAATAGGCTAGATTGTACATTGTTCAATTTGATGATTTCCCTTTGTGTGATTATCATTATGTCAAAATGACTGGTAAAAAACCTCAGCAGAAGCAAATTGGTGTCAGCCGGCAAACAGTATGCATAACATATTTTATGAACATAAAAACTACATAGAGGTAACCAGGAGAGATGCTATTTATTTGTAAATCTTAATGTTTGCTCTATGGCTGTTCAGTGCTCCTCACCATTACGATAAGTTGTCACTCTACCACATGGCACTATACAATGTTTACACATTTACATTTTGTACATAATCTGTACATGGTATAATTAACTTTCATTTGCATTTCTACTTATTGTCAGTGCTGTCATAGTAATAATATATATTAAGTTCATGAAATATGCTGAGTTTTACGCTATATGTACGTCAAAAAAATAAGTAGATGATGTGTCATGTATAACGTAGCTCCTATATGACAGTTAATAAAGTCTGCAGAGAAAATATAGCCCTGCATTATCTCTGCCAGATATAGACATATTCAATGTATCTGTCCAAAATGACTTATATAAGTCATGCTCAAGTTTAATTGCTTCTGTAAAAGAATGATAGATGTCTAAATACATGTCATAATTATGACAATTAATAGCATCACTCGTGGAAAAAAATGGTGATATAAAATTGTTAAAGATGGATGTGGTAGTAATAAGACACTTCAATTAAATACTTTAAAAAAATTACAATGTTATACTCATTTCACACCAATTTTCAAACTGCCGTAAACAGGACCAGACATAGGGGCAGATGGACATCCAGCTCCAAGCCCATCATGCAGTGATAGGCTCACACTACTGGCTAACCCTGTTAAACTTGCAACTGACTCCTGCTTAATCTCCTGATTGAGCTCTGGATGAGCTGCAGATTATTGCTAGCCCACTGATGCCATCAGTGGTTGTCATTGTAGTATGCTGCCAATCACAGCATTTGTAGGAATGTGGTTGATATGGCCCAGCTGCTGGAGACTGCAAGGAGGTGAGAGATACAGCTATTATATTAAATATTAGAAAAAAAAATTCTTACACATTTACACATTAAAACTACATGCCACCTTCATTGTAAAGCTAAATTGCTGTGATAAACAGCTGTTGTTGTGCTGAACATGAACCTGGCTGAGTTTGAGTAGAGTTGCAAGCAAAAATGAGCTGCATTGGTAAACAATTTGAGGAAAGCTCATCATAAGATGCTTTTATGGAGAACACCCTGAGACCCATCCAGTGAAGAGTGGAAGACTAAGTTATGCTGTCAATGAAAAAAAAATAAGAAGGGAGTATGGGGAACTGACACGTGCAGTGTGGGGAATTGCAGAGCCCCTGGTTAAGTGCAGGGTACACTAGGAGTTTACAGATCCCCTAGTAATGTGCAATGTATATGGGAATATCTAAACAACATTTTGAGAGAGACTGATGGAAAGACCAGAATAAAAGGAACTGGAAACAGAGACTTGTAAAAAGAAAGCTGGTAGATAGAAAAAAATGGAAGTGCATAAAAGGGAAGGAAATGAAAAAGGGACCATGAAACTGACATTCTTCAATTACATTGTGCATGTATGTGTATATGTTGGCTTTATTTTTGTTACCTAAATCATGTCACAGTATGATATACTGTGCATTGTTGTTCATCTGTGGTTATATTTACCTAACTTTAAGAACTGCTAAGGAACATATGAGTGTTGTGTCCTGTACCCTGATTCCCATGACCACCATCACTAAGTACCATGCCCACTGATTATCCGTGTGTATCCTTTTGTATTCTGTGTTTCTCCATGTATTTTAAATACATAAAGGGAATTAACACAGTAAATGAGGAGACTATATTTAAAAGAAGAAAAACTACCACAACAAGAGGACATAGTCTTAAATTAGAGGGACAAAGGTTTAAAAATAATATCAAGTATTACTTTACTGAGAGGGTAGTGGATGCATGGAATAGCCTTTCAGCTGAAGTGGAAGAGGTTAACACAGTAAAGGAGTTTAAGCATGTGTGGGATAGGCATAAGGCTGTCCTAACTATAAGATAAGGCCAGGGACTAATGAAAGTATTTAGAAAATTGGGCAGACTAGATGGGCCGAATGGTTCTTATCTGCCGTCACATTCTATGTTTCTATGTTTCTATCTGTATGTATTTCGTGTATTGTGCCTGTACATGTAGCAGCTCTGTAAAGTAAAGTAAGTGAAATGGATTGTTCCGTGCCTCTACCCCTCTGCTCTGTGCTTCTCCACCTCCCCCTTCTTTTGTGAATATATGGTCTACCTGTATCTCTGTGTCATGGGCGTTACCAGTAATTCCTGTCTCTTCCGGGTTGACGGACTGTAGCCACACCGCCTCTCTGACGCGGTCTCATTACGCTACATAATGCGACCGCGCCAGAAAACAGACGCTGGATTAATGAACAGCGTACCGCGGAATTAAACCGGCTGTCACTCTTCTCTACAATTTGCCTGTGTACCGAACCGGACTTGTACTCGACTGACCTCCTTCTCCTTCCCTCGATCACGGCTAGTAGTTTGACTCCTCTCGACCTCTCTCCAACGGAACCTCCCCGGAGGGGACTCTGGGACCAACTTAAAGCCTCTGGAAGCTAAGTTACTTTACTTGTGTTATACGAACTTTTCCCACTTACTTCAGAGCACACAAGCTTTAGCCTGCTCGCACGTTCTCCTATCGTTATAGGAGTAATTCCTATTCATTAACCCTTCAGTCTCCAGCTGATGTGTTTTCTACCAATTAAGCTAAAACAAATCTCTGCAAGTTAATCTTCATTACCTTCTCTTCATTGAATTATTGCTGCAATTCAATTGTATAAGATAGTCTAAGAATCCACTTACCAATACTGAAGTATTTAAAGACACAGTACCTATGTTTTCTTCAATCAAAATATTAAAGACACAGTATCAGTGAATTCTCAAGTGAACTGCCATCTCTTTATTTTCCTCAATATATCACATTCACATCTATTTAAACTGAAATCTGCAGTTGAGCTCCATCTTACTCTATGTGAACGTGACACTCTGCCCCTTTTCTCTCCCTTTTCCTGTCACAGCAGGGTGTCGACACAGAGACACTGCCAGCTCAGGTTGCAGGGGCTGCTGTGTCCCTCTTCCATCCTCCCTCCCCCTTCAGCTTCTTGGGATTGAAAACCCCGGTTGTTTTGTGTTGGAGACCCAATGTAGGGGTCTGTGTCTGTAAAATCATGTGTAACAAAATAAACAAAGTTAGTCAGTGTTTTTACCTCCAGAACTGTGTGGCATCCAGTTACTGGGGGGGGGGGGGGGGAGGATATGGATGCCTGCTTGTTGTAAGGGTTCCTGAACAGCTGAAGGAAGGGAAACAGCTGAGACAACTGATTGGGTTACCAGGGGTCCACTACAATATATATATATATATATATATATATATATCTATATATATATATATATAGATATATATATATATATATATATATATATTATACAATATCCAGAACACTAACTTATTCACTAAACAGAAATTTCAAGTATCACTGAATGCAACAGTTTTATTTTGAAAAGAAAAAACAACTCACCTAGGCAAAAATAAGGGGGTTTAGTTACAGTGTATGATCATACATTCCATAAGCCTGCCACAACATCAATGTACCCCATTCTTGGCAGGTCTTACTTTAGCATTCTAAAGCCAGCTCTTATGAGATTAAACCACTAACTTGGGAAATGCTTCCATCTGGGACTCTCTGCACGGAAAGTTTAAAAAAGGCACTGGAATGAGTTTTGACCTAACTTTAAGACCTGCAAGGGGGGTGCCACAAACATATAAACATATATAATATACCAAAAACAGCAAAAAAAGCAAAGGGTGCACCCACAGGTCTTCCAAATAGCATTTACACACATACATATATGCATATAAACTTATATTACACTAACAAATCCATACCACTGATCAGCAACAACATTAAAACCACCTGCCTAATACCATGTTGGGCTCCCTCATGCTGCCAAAACAGCTCTGAAGCATCAAGGCTTGGACTCCACAAAACTTCTGAATGTGTTCTGAGGTATGTTGCATAAAGAAAATAGCTGCAGGTCATTTAAGTCCTGCAAGTTGCGAGGTGGGACCTTTGTGGACCAGATTTGTTGTTCCAGCACATCCCACAGTTGCTCAATCGGATTGAATCCTATCACTTGGGCTGGAGGACTGCTGACTCTTTTGCCTCCAGGGTTCAAAGTCCCAATTTGTATGTCAGATTCCTCTCCAATAGCTGTCTGTCTTGTGGGGGTCTTAGCTTAATGCATTTTATCCAATTTCCTCAGAGCTCCTAAGGAGCTCCAAAGCATAAACCCCCAGCTGTTGGAGAGGGACCCGACATATAAATTGGGAATTTAAACACTGGATGCCTAAGAGACAGTGGTCCTCCAGTCCAAGTTGTGTTATCAAGCCCCTAATGGCACTGATATATAGGCACATTTTTCTCTATATGTGCATTTTATTTTGTTCATTGTTGATTAACCTTATCTACTACACTATGATTACCTTTCTTATCTCTGTTCCAGTGGATAATTTCATAAGTGAAATCCTCATACCAGCGTTGTAATTGTTGAATTTATTGAGACTGGTGTTGTGGTGCCCTCTACTACATGCAGGGTTTTATATATGCACTTTTATGTATTTGTATATTTAGGATTGAGCAGTTATTCTTTTATAGTGGCTGCCTTAACTGTGTTCTCATCTGACCACACACATGAATTAAGATCTGGGAAATGTGGAGGTCAAGGAGACACCTTGAACTTTTTGATATGTTCCTCAAACCATTCCTGAACATTGTTTGCAGTGTGGCAGGGTGCATAATCTGCTGAAAAGCCCTCTGCCAACAGGAAAAACCATTGCCATGAGGTGTACATGATCTGCCACAATCTCTAGGTAGTTGCTGCATGTCAAACTGATATCCACATGAATGCTAGACCACAAGGTTTCCAAGCAGAATATTGCCCCAGCATAATACTGCCTCCGCCTGTTTTCTTCCTATAGTGCATCATGTTGCCATCCCCAAGTAAACATCACACACACCTGGCTTTCCACCTGATCGAAACGAAAATGTAGTTCATCAGATCAGGCAACCTTCTTACATTACTCCATGGTCCAGTTCTGATGCTCACATCTCCATTGAAGGCGCTTTTGGCTGTGGACAGGGGTATTCATGGGCACTTTGACCGGTTTGGGGGTTCTTAGCCCCATAGGCAGCAAACTATAATGCACTGAGTGTTCTGACACATTTTGTGTGTTCTGACACCTTCTATCATGGCCAGAATTAGGTTTTTAGAATGGATTCTGGAAAAAGTGTTTAAAGAGGTAGCAGAAAGTCCTACAGGTACACTGCTAAGAGATAGGAAAAAAAATAAATAAAAAAATAACATAGTTTTCGATACTTTTAATAGAAAGATAATTAGTTGTTTAGTAGCTAAGCCAATCTTCGAGTAACTTATTATTAATATTATTTAATCTCTCTTTCCTACATAGACAAATTTGATTTATTTTTAATCTTAGTTTAAAGTATTTCAGAATAGGATGTGAGGAATAAGAAAAAAACTGCATTTTTCATTACACAGAAAAATAGATGCTTTGTAGACATGCCCTTTTGAATGATGGTTTTATTAATTTTCTTTATGCGTTATCTAAGAAAAAAAAATATTTGGTTTTACTTTATTGCTCATCTATTGTTTACAATTTTAGGAAACTGAATGTAAAGTAAAATTAATGTTTAGCTAATACATCCTGATTTGAATTGGACTTGGGACTTCTTAATTGACTAAGGAGTATATAAATTATTTTAGATAATAATCTATCTTAAAAAAACTTCAGTGGGCAGTGAGAAATATGTTGTGGGCGGTGACATCAGGACATGGGTTCAATGAGCAAGTTTAGAACGCCAAAGGAATAGGACAAAAGCAGAAAAGCTCAAAAAAGGAGCCCATTAATTGGAATAGAGATTTTATCCACTGGATCCAGTTTGGAAATAAAGTGTATTTTGATTTCAGAGACTTAATTGTTGGCTTTCCTCCATATCTCACACAGAAGAAAGAAAGTTAATCAATGGATACATCACAGCCCAGAGTCTGATCCTCCCAGTGCCAGCGTTCATGACTGGTGCTTTACCACTGCTATTTTGTGAGTCTATTTTAAAGGGGACCCAATTTTAATTGCAGTCTTACACTACGTATATGTAGATTTTTCTTATAATAGGTTGTTTATACCCAAACAACAATGTTTTGATCTGAAAGTGGTGTGTCTAGAAGTACTGTGTGGTTCTGGTGCATTATACTACTCCTTTTTAGTCAATTTCTTTATTTCTTGCTGGTTACAAATGAATTTTTAAAAGAGCGGAGACTGGGAAAGGTTTGAAGATAAACATTGCTAGTACATATAAGATTTATACTCTTATTAGAGAGCCTTGTTTTCCATTATCAGGCATTTGAACGTTATTGTTGATTCACCAGCATGTAGTGTATGGGCCCCATTTTATGTGTATGCGATAACATTTAGATTTTCCAGAGATAATCTATTGAACATAATAAGATGCTTTTGTAGTCCAAAAGTAATAGTACCCTTTGATATGATATTATTACTATCATTTTCTTTTTTTCAGTAGAAAATGTACTATTCTTGGTAATCTTTTGTCATTTTGTTGATGTTTATGATTTCCCCAGGTTCTGTTCCTTGCAATAAGACGTGAGATAAGGAGGAGATATTTATAATGGTCTGAAGATCTGATGCTCCTTTCGATGTGAAGTATTGTGAGCAAAACTCTGTATTCTATTATCACCTGTGTTTTCTGCCACCGATACATTTCATTACATATATTATTAATGTTTGGTGTATTGTGTGCACTGTTGTGTTTAAATGACGCAGAAGCTATTTGGAAAGCAGCCGTATGTTACAGGAGTCTGCCAGGTTTCTTTATTTGCCATTTACATTGCTGTTTGAAAGGAGAACCAATAAATCTCTTCTTTATTACATCTGTAGAGTCTGCACAATGGTTGTGATTTCTTTCTTATACATCAAATTAATATACAATAATAAAGCAGAGTGTTTTTTGATGAGCTTACATTTCCTATTGCAGCTGGTGAGTGCAATTGTGGAGGCATTATCCCTAACTAGATTGCCTTATGTGTTTGTTTTGTTATTTCTAATGTCTACATCATTACCTCTGTATTGTATGTATCTGTTAAAAAGGACTTTGATGCAGCTCCTGAGGAAAATGTGAAATATTTAAAGAGGAAATATACATTACTGTCACATAGGGTGTGTTCAGCAGTATGTTTTTATGTTATGTATACTTACTTTGAACATGATTGTTGCTTCACTAGCAGTTAGCAAACATGCCTCAGATCAATGGATGTGTGATAACAATTACATTTTTCAGACAATTCTCTCAGGTAATCTATGATGCATGATAGAATATTGTGGTAGTAAATGTATGATAGTACCTTGTGATGTGACTAATTTTCTTATTTTATGTAGAGTGTACCATTCTAGCATTTTGTAGCTGTGAGTACATATAAAATACAGAGTATTTATCTATAATGACCTGAAGGTTGGATACATCTTGACTATATAATGACTATAGTGAGCAATATCTGTATTTTATTAATACCTGTTTTCTGCCATAGATATATTGTATTATATTATTATTAAAGAATGACTGCAAGCACTGTGACCATATCAGTGTTTCAAAAAGTCATGGTTCAAAGACCATGTATGTGCAATATTTTAGTATGAAATTTTACACATACTGTACAATTTAGGCTAGCTGTTAGGGTTAAAACACCTCCTCGGGCTGCTTCAATAGCCAACCTGGAATGAAAGTTCCTAGTTTATTAATGTCAATTCTGTACATTATTTCTTGCACAGATTTCATTAATTGACCGAGAGCACTCCGTTGATACTTTCAGCAAATGAATAACTGGCAGAATTGGCATCTGAGGATTGGTGCCAAGGTTAAAAAGTAGAAGAACATATAACACTAACGACAGACTGATAAAATTATTTCATATAATTTGATTATTGCTGAGACATAATTGTTGACATTAGATAATTACAAGATATGTATATTTACTATGGCTTACCACAATGCAATTCTGTTTAGAGTGCTGTTATAATATGTCCATATTGAGACAAAAATAAATAAATAAACATGATGTGTGACTTCAAAATACTTAAATCAACATATTAAAATTAGGGATGTAGTGTATATTATTATTATTATTAGAAAATTATGTTTTAAGAGACATTAGCACGGCAGACTGCATTGTTGCCTAAGGGTTGTTAATACAATTCTTGGAGAAGGGGGTTCTGGAAACCAATTAAGAGTGACGAGAGCAATGTTCTGTAGGTTACCACATCAAATCTAGTACTTGTCTACATCACAGGGTCACTCACTAAAAGAGAGACTTCCTGAGCTAAAAGTTATTGAATGTTTTCATCAAAATGCACTACATTTAGAGAATAGACCCCTGTACCATTTAGTCATCCATGTAAAAAAAAAAAATAATATTATAAGGGTAAGGCTTATAATTAAGGACATTCTTAATATAATGTTAACTATTTTTTTTTTTTACTGGCTTGTGACTTCACAATTCTACAAATTGGTGCCTCCCAGTAAGCATGAAATTTGTAAGAAAACATTATTACAAATGGGTGCGTGGAATGTAAGTATGACAAATGTAGTGTGGGATATGAACTAATGCTTCATTGAATATGTATCCAAGTCTAGAGATGCCATTTCCATCATTTCCAGCATAGATATCACTTATACAAATTGTTGCGCAATATATGAAAAGTGCTGCCCTGTAGTATGTAGAATTCAAATGCTGCATGTAGTAAATTGAACAGGAATCCTGGGACATATAAATTCCTCATACTACAAGGCAGTATTTCCATGTGCTATCAAGCAAGACGAACAACTCTACTTGTAACTCTGCTAAACGTGTGACTCTCTTGATCTTTGGAATCTTTCCTGTGTGCTTTATGTGAAATCTAGCCCTTATTATACATAAAACCGTAAAATAAAAATAAAACATTGGCAGTTTTATACAGCTGCAAGTTTATTTGAAATACAAAAAAAAAAGATATGATTTCTAGGGATTTCTACCAGGCAACATGCCATGTGTCTGTGAGTCCTATTTTACTGACTAACAAACTTGAAAGGTCTGGAAGAAAAGTGACTCATTCTGTTACCTTTTTACAACATGAACTCAAAATTAGATTACTGGCAGCAGGCTGGATATTATATAACTAATTGCAGTAAGCAAAGTTATGAAATAAGTTAATAAACAACTTTCACATAAGTTGTAATAAACAATTTACTTTTATGATTGACGAAATACATTTAACTATTTATTGAGTAGACTTGAGATTTTAATAATTGAAATCCAGATTGCAAAATATAGCCCAAAAATACATATCTAGAAAAAAGAAATCTCCAAATTTAGAATATATAAAAATATATAAATATATATAAAAATATATAAAAAAAATATATAAAAATAAAAATAGAATTCAGATTTCAATTCGCTAAAATTAAAAATATAATGAAGTATGTTGTATGCACACTTAGGGTATTCACCCCATTATGTCACATAAATTAGTAATCTATAGTTAAACACTTGATTTTGTTGTTACGTAAATGACTATAGTTTTAGTTTCATTTAAAAAAAAATGTTCAAAAAGTTTATGCAGGCAGTGGTTTACAAGCATTGCATTAAAATGATAAAGAGTCTCTCATTGTATACTTCGACAGGTAATAAAGTACCATTTTCTTTTTTTTATCTTGGAACAGTACAAAAAAGTAATTTACTTGATAAAATACCCTTCTGGTAACAGCAACGTAAAACAAACTTGTAAGTACATAAAATTGGACAAAACAGACACAAGGTTACATATGCATTTTTAATCCACGGCAAGAGATGCTACTCTAGGGAGTCATCACTATACCTACAGAAACAATGTGACTAAAGGAAAGTGACAAGTATTGGCATAAATCCCATATAACATTTCTCAAGAGAGTTATTACACAAAAAGGCATACTGGGTCAAAATTCCCGAGACCTTAAAAAAAACACAATTACTTTCTATAATGGTCCATTGAATACATCAGATCAATTATTGATTTAATTCAATTGTTACAACTCTAATACTGATCTATTAAGTAAATACCCACAGTATAACAAAACAATGAAAAAATGTTAGTTTTATTAATACCATTTATTTTCACCATATACATTTTTTTTTATTATTTTATTTATCACAACTTACTTCCTGAAAAAGTACTGAAATTCATACTAGATAGCTTTAATCATCACCACCAGTTAAAAAAAAAAGAAAGAAAAACACATGTCAAATCTGGTACAGGTGGTTTGCATTAGTTTTTAAAGTATTTTACAGCATTTAATTCAAGAAAATAATTCCCAGTGCATCAAGTGTGATAGGTGATTAGAAATAAAGATGTTCCATGATTCATGTAAATATCTGTTCAATTGACAAACTAAGGCAATCTGCCAATAATTGTATGTATTTTAGAGGCAGAAATCCCAGGCTTGACTAGGAAGCCACAATAATCTTTAAAGGAAAAAGAAGTGTAAGCACAGGAGCAATTAGTAATTAGTTTTCTTTATAAAAATCACATCAAACCTCTCAACACTAAATATAAAAAGAGAAATTGAAAATAAGTTCATGCTTCATGATCTGTTCTAGCTATTGCTGTTTTATTAAGAACAATGTCAAATGAATAAATAAGGAAGAATACACTCATGTTGCTCAGATTTCCAAATTCATGCTAGGATATGTATTTTAGTATTACACAAATCAATGTAAATCACTAATTGCCTTCAGATGGACAGAATTCTAAGTCAAATCTGCAATCTCAACAGCTACTATAGAAACTGCAGCAGGTGTAATTATTCTAATACATTTCCCACTGATCACTTATCTGGATGTTAAATGGACACTATAAGCACCATACCGTATACAGCTCATTGTAATCATTATGGTAATCAGAAACCATTGGTGTGTTGTCTTCATTTTGGTCAAACCATTTCCAAGCAATTAGACAGAATTAAGTCCACCTTAAGTCCACCCTCAAGAACAATAATACAGTTTTCTTCCTCATTATCTGTCCATTTATTTGTACTTAGTGGCCACCACACATCATGCAGTAAGAGTCCGAGAAAACTGAAGTATAGAACACAATGCACGCTCATTCCATACACAATTATTGGATGGATAATGAGGACAGAAATATCCATATTCTGACTATTCTAGCTAAGCAGGTTGTCTTAAGTTGCTGAGGAATCCTCCTGGATGATCATAATCACAACTATAAGCTGTGATTGTTAAAGGTACACTACACTGCAAAGTTTTTTTACAAAATCACTGTTTAGTAGATATAACCCTAATGAAAACATGCATGCTTATAAAAAGCTGCTAAGCTCTTTCTATTGAAATAATTTTATAAAAATGAAAAAAAGAGGAGACACTCTTCACACATAATAGACTTTTGGAAGCTAGAATGATTTAAGGGTTTGGAGTGTCCCTTTATGTTGTTCAGAGTAAGCAATTAATGATCATTTTTTAATAACTTAGAACCATGGCTTAATTGAAATAAAACATTGGCAAGACGGTGTGATATGCAGTATAGTATGCTTTTTTTTCTATGACCATTCAAGTTTTTGCACAAGAAATATTCCATTTAAAAATGAGAAAATAATCAAGGGACTAATCTGGCCACTTTAGCAGAGAAAGATATTTCCATGTCTTCCGTTTACAGCAAATCAGACAATTTTGCTATCTTCTATTTCAGTGCTTTTCAAATGACAGCCAGCCAGGCTGTTATTTGCAGCCCATAGTCAGTTCAGACATAGGCTGTTTTCTTTTTCATTAAAAATCAATCATATGAGCATCTGATGCAAGAGCATACTGTGCAATCAAAAGGGCATAAACCAATCCAGGCCAGCTTTTGACTGCTGAAGCCTTGCACACAATATCATGTTATTGCTAGTCTGTGTGAATTGCCCAGTTATGGAGCTTGCGAGAATATATCATTATATTCTCACGAGCTCTGTGCACCTTCACACTCTCAGCAGGATTGCAGTTACAGGATGGGGCTAATATTGGTACAAATCTGGATGATGGCAGTGCTAGACTTAACGGATATGTTTTGGTAAGGAAAAGAAGAAACTGCAGAATTCAGAAGTGTTGAACAGACAAAATAAAATTAAAATAAGTGTTTAGAAAGGAGAGAGATTAAAGTGATGGACAGAAAATGGGGAAAAAAGAGGGATGTGTTAAAGGGAAATATGGAAGAAGATAGTAATATAAGAGGTAGAAAATTAAGGGGATGAATGTAGATTGATGCAGGATGTGAAGTGACATGGAATGAGAGATGGAATGATGAAGGGATATTGACATGATAGACCAATGGGATGGCTACAATATGGTGTATATAAAATGACTGTGCACTATATAATAAAGCACTGAGGATGAAATTAGTAGATTCATGGAATGACATGAGTAACATACCATAAGTAGAAAAGAGTAGAAAAAATGGGCGGGCCACAGAATGAATGAAGCATGAAGTGACAATGATGAGAATGGTTTGGAAAAAAAAGAAGTAGATCGATAAATGAATGTATAGATTTACTTACACTGAAGGGGGAATTAGAAGAGGTCAAAGGGAAAAAAAACAGTGAAACCTGGAGGAAGATTAATGACATAATACTGCAAAAAAATAATCATAATACAAGATGATAAGTAGGTCAGAAGCAAATCAATATTGGTGTGAAAATTATAAGACAGGTGTTGCGGAATTAAGACTGTGTTAGGGAAATATGAGACAATGTTGTGGAGAAGTAAAACTGTCGTAGCAGATAGAAGAGAAATTAATTTGTTAGAGAGGTGATGGGAGGATTATGGCTATGGTAGTGGTTGTGGCATAAATGAAGCCTTTGCAACCATGATTTCCCATATAAAGAAGACATAAATCACTGGTAACAACACATCTTGAATATGCTGTGCAAAGAAGGAAATTATGGCACAAGAAAAAAGTGCAAAGGAGGGCTACACTGCCGTTATGGGGTCAGCAAGGATTTATTTTCTAGTTTGTTGCAAAACTGGAAGTGCTTTAACCCCTTTAATCTCTTACAGACTGAGCCAAATGTACACATTGTGATCAAAACAAAACATAAACAAAACTTGGAATTTGACTATATGTATGTTCAACCGTAATTCACCTCTTTGATATTAAGTGCACCCACACTTTTTATATCTCATTTTATTCAGGGGAAAATGGCTTTTATTTAAATATTTAGCTATGAAACATAATTTAATATGAATAAAATATAAAAAAATGGGAGAAAATAAGAATTTTTGTTTTTTTATTAGTTCTACGTGACATTTTAACTGTGAATGTCATAATACTGTTTGCTTTTACTGCAATAAAATACACATATTTGTATTCAGCGATGTCTCATGTAAAAAAAAACAACGTACCTATGTACAGGTTTTGTGGTGTTTTGAAAAGTTACAGAGTCAAGTATTGCATGTTACATTTTTCAGTTTTTTTCACATTGAAATTTGCCAGGTTGGTTACGATGCCTTTGAGACTGTATGGTAGCCCAGGAAAAAAACTGGACATACCCCATTTGCAATTCCTTGGGTGGTCTACTATTGCAAATGGTATGCCATCATGAGGGTAATTTTCATTCCTGGGCTACCATGCAGTCTCAAAGGCAACATAACCAATCTGGCAAATTTCAATATGAAAAAACTGAAACGCAAACCTTATATTTCACTCTGTAACTTTTGAAAACACCATAAAACCTGTACATGAGGGGTACTGTTATATTTGGAAGACTTCACTGAACACAAATATTAGTTTCAAAACATTAAAACATATTACAACAATTATATCATCAGTGTAAGTGCCATTTGTATGTGAAAAATGCAAACAAAGTCAATTTCACTGACGATATCATCATTGTAATATATTTTACTATTTTGAAACACTAATATTTGTGTTTAGCAATGTCTTCTGGGTACAACAGTACCCCCCATGTACAGGTTTTATGGTTTCTTGCAAAGTTACAGGGTTAAATATAGTGCTAGCAAATTAAATTCCCTGGACTTTCAGCATGGGTTGTAGGGTCTTTTTCAAGATTAATTTTTTTCTATTAATTTGCTACGGGTGAGTGCCAAGGTTACCTTCTTTAATTATATATATATATATATATATATATATATATATATATATATATATATATATATATATATATATGTTAAAATACACTTAGACAGTGTATGTGCATGAATGTGTATGTGTATATAAATACTTAGATCATATATTATATATATGATCTAAGTATATATAATTTTATTTAAACTGTTTTTAACTTAATTTTTATTTTAGTACAGGCAGCATGGGGACTACCTGTCATTACAGGCACTCCCCCTGCTGGCACTGCTATGGACAGCTATTCTGTCTATGTGATCGTGAGGTCCTTGCAAGGACCTCACGATCACATGGCCCAGGAAGGCCGGAACAGCAGCAGGTGGACTCCCTGGGATGCCAGGTAAGAGTCCCCCCCCACCGGCGATCACTGAAGTGAGATTGCCGACAAGCGGGTAAGTACATAGAACGGCGGAGACCCGCCGTCCTTAAGGTGGTAATTTTATTTTTTTTCCTTCTTTTGGATCAACAGCAAAAAACAGATGTGAGAAAAGCTGAACTTGATGAACACATGTTTCTATTCACAAATGCGCTCGAATACACAGAAAAATATATATATATATTTTCAGGCAGTGTGCCATCACGGGGGGAGGGAATTTTTCCAAAATCTATTTTAAGAATGGACATTAGGAAATAAAATGCATAGAGCTTTAAATACTTTCTTCTTTTACCAGATGAAATATGTGAATTTTCACAGCATACTATTCACAATTTACCACATGCCAAAGGCTATACATTGGTGTACACCTCTAAAGCATTGTGTTCTGCTTGTGGAAATGTGTGTCTGTGAAAAGTAATCATACTAAGCTGTAAAATTCTAATTGTCTTCTAATTGCCTGTCCTGACCATAGAAAATTAAGTTTTTCTTGGAAACAAAAATTAAATTTTCTCTTGTTTCTCAAATAAATAAACAAATAGATACATAAATAAATCCCCACAACAAAAGAAAAAAAAATGAAAATACAGCCAAAGGCTGGTAATTTTTAAAGCAGCTTCGCAGCTTCTGTATTTTCACCTGCTTCTAATTTTGGACAGAGATTATCCATTGCTTCTCTTACAGCATCAATGTAGGAATTTTTTACATTTTTAAAAGCCGCAATGGTTTTCCTTTACTTTTTTCTGTTTTGTTGAACCTTCATTGTTCTTAAGAGTTTAATTAATTTTACATTTCATTGACTCTATTTGCTGCACATAATGTCATGTGTTTTGTTTCACTGCTGTGATTCATGAAGGCAGATTGCCATTAAGATAAGAAACCAACCCATGGGATCAGTAATGTTTGCAGCAATTTGTAAGAGTTCAAAGAGTTGGAAACATGAGATTGGGTTGAGTAAATCATTTTAATGAATTGTTTAGAAAAAAAAAGTATTGTGTGTGTTCTAACCACATTTCTTTTACTTGTAGCATCAATGCTAAATTAGAAATGATTTTTACATATTGCCTTAATCTTAATATTACTATTATATATTTTTTTAAAGCATCAGGAAATTCCACAGAGGCTTATGATAGCAGAGGGTTACAAACAAGCTAACATAATGTGTATAATTACATGGAGTGAATTATCACATCAAATAGAACATCGCTAAAACTATAAATTATCAAGGGATGTATACTTATAAGCTTCTAGTATAGCCAGAGGTGGGGAATGACAAAGGTAGAAGGTGAGGGGACAGCTTGAATGAAAAAGATCAAAATTCAAAAGAACACTGAATAGTAAAAATGATAAAAATAATATATGTCATGCAATTCTTGAACTATCATAACAGCTACAAGGTCAGTTTCACAGGCTACAGTATCTAAAAAATAACTTGATGGTTTAACTGATCTGAAAAATAACCACATCCACAGGGCAGCCAGAATCTGATGCTAAACTTAAAATTCCATATGAATGATTGTAACCCTAAAATACATTATTGACAGGCTACCACAAAAAAGATCCAACTTGATATGAGGAAAATAGACCCCATAAATTTACTCCATGAGACACCCAAAACCACAACTAAAAATAAAACACATTACTAAATCATTTGTATGGAGTATCAAATATTTTATCCCACATAACGCATGTGTTTACTAGGCTGAACCATAGGTGGAACTGTGGCAAACTAAAAAGTTTATTTATCTATGTACTATTTGGTATCATGAAAGGAAGTGCACCTCACCTCTTTTTGATCTCTCTCTGTCTCTTTATGTTTTTGACTCAGTTTTAATTTATTGCATCAATCTTAATCTTGCTAAAGTTCTTTCAGCAAGCATAAATAATATGTATCCCCAAATCGTATCAGAAAATGATTGATTCTAAACAATGGATAGATTTCAAGATGTGAAATTATCTCATTTTTTTACCCATATAAAGTGTATCTGTTTCTAAATAAACAGTACAATCAACCCTACACGTTTCGTCTACACACTTGGACTTCTTCAGGGGTAAAGTCAGCTTTTGTGCACCTCCAATATAATGGATTGTATGGACAAACCTGATTTTACTATTTATTTTCTGTGTCTAGATATCATTTATGTTATTCATTTTTGCTTTATTGTATGCTGCTTTTAAATACTTCTTCCATTCCATCCAGGACATCCAGTACATTAGGATCGTCAGTGGAGATGATGCTACTTTTATATCTTGTAAGTGCAATATAATAAATGGAGTGATTTTATTTTTGAACATCTTCTCTATTTGTTCCATGTTATCTCTTTCTATATGTTGAGCTGCTGATTAGAAGAGAGAGAAGATTACTCCTATTTATGTTTTTACTGCCTTCTATCAATTTTAATTTTGTGAATGCAATACTTACCTAATCCCCAGATACTGCACTGAATACATGTTTATATTTGTAGATATTATGGTTTTATGAAGACTAAGAGGAGTCTTTAACAAAGGGTAATTTCGATAATATAATCGTTTGACTTGTTTTCACTGGTGATGCTTAAGCGGAGGTGTATTTTCTGTGTGTTTTTGTTTTTTTTTATAATTCTACAGGTCACACAGAATGGTAATTTAAAAGAACACCCCAAGCGCCCAAACAACTTTAGCTTAATTAAGTTGTAAGATCTGATTGAAAATTAAAAAACTTTTTTCATGTTGGCTGCATGTGTCTCGCCAGATGAGGTGTTGCTTGGGCAAAAAAAGAAAAACAGAAGCAAAAGTGAGATAGAGAATTGTGCAGTGAAAATGCATACAATTGTTACACCCAAACTGGCTCATTTAGCTTAAGTCATTTTGGTACCTAATGTTTCCCTTTAATGGTAGTATAGAGGGGCACCGTGAACAAAGTGTTATACTAAAACACAGAAGTAATAAATTGCAAAAGGTTTAACTTATCCTAATGATTAAATGAAACTAGCTGCGGATAAAGAATCAGAAGACATTATTCTGCATCTCTCTTCTTAAGCATGTTTCCTTAAACCCCTTCCTTAGTGTAGGAAACATAATATTTTCATTTTTATTATTTCGCTATTGGTAGGCTTTATTTTTATTGTTTTTGTCACTTGTATTAGGCTTCTCTTTTGAGATATAGGTCTAATCAAAGACGATACCAATTCAACGCTAGACTTTTATGATGGCAATAGGAATATATTATGAAGAAATGTTTCAATTTGGTAATAATTTTATGGCTAATAACACAGCTCGTTCTTCCTGAGTCATAAAATTGTTATTTTGTTTTTTGTTTGAAAAAGGGATTCACTAAATCGGAAACAATATTGTTAATATTGTCTGTGTTTGTAAACAAGTGTCGGTCGAAATTTAAGATTAATATTCTTGGAGAATACTGTTCATGTGACACTATGCTTTTTAGTAATAGTTGGCTTATTATACCGGAAGTTCACAATTTTTTTAACTCCATTCACTTAAATCTGTAGTTCATCTGTTACTAGCTACATTTGTCTGTAGCATATTGTATACCAGGAGTAGGCAACCTTTTAGCAACATTGTGCTAAAATAAGACTTGGAAGTGGCGTCCCATTTTTCTTTTTAGTTAGCGTGTGAGTATGTTGCCATATTCTCTTTATGTTATGGAAGCTGTGGTTGCTTTGAAGAGTTGTATATGTATATGTGCATGAACAGTCTGAGTAATGATGTGTGTTATGTATGTATGTTGTGTATAAGGGTGTTGCTTGTGTGCAGGGGCTGTATGTATTCAGTGCGTATCTCATTTTGTGTGTAGTGTTTTGTTTATGTGTGGAGTAGCTGCCTTGTGAGATTGTGTCTGTGTAGGCACACTGTCAGTGGTGGTGTTTGTAGGTGGGCTTCCTGTAAAGCTGTTTATGTTTGTGTTTTTGTTTGGACTGTATATAATATTTGGGGGACGCTGCTTGTCGGACTATTTCTTACACACCCTCCCAGGCAAATAAATTCTTGATGCTTGTTCTCTCATGGATTCCTCTTTAAGGGTGCTGGAAGGATGTGTCCTCACTGTGTTTCATAATTTCTGCTAAAACAGACACTTAGTCAGCACTAGCATATATTTGAAGTGGAATCAGGCAAGCTGGGAAGGAGCAGATTGGCAAAATGCCACCACACTGTCATTCCAGCAATAGGGGAGATGCTCTCAACTTCCCAGCCAAGCATTTGAGACATATATTCAAACCCCTTCTTTACACTAGGAAACCATTTTTATTAGGTTGTAAGGCATTTCTCCTGACCCATACAAGGGCATACATTGCACATGTTATTCCTAAGTAGTTTATAGGAGATTTTTGTTCAACTTTCTGTGAATTTTTATGGCAGTCACATCAACAAAAATACAAATGAGACTACTTAACGAATAAACAGAAGCTGCCTGACTTTAATCAAAAGACAGCTAGTCTATACGTACCAAAAAGCATTGCTGAGCAATGGGTTATGATCAGCAATGGGATAATTATTGGCTGAAAATCTGAATTAACATATTTATAATCCATATCCTCGCTATTTGCTTCAATTAAAGGTCACTCACAAGTAAGGATCATTTTTTTTTACATTTTATTTTATTTTAGAATACATTTCAGCACAATACATTATTAGAGGAGTTCAGCCTGGGGGTATCACAAAGACTATAATGCTTTATTTGAAGTTAAGGTTGTATTTCATTTAAAAAAAAAAAAATTCAAGCATACGTTTCCAAAGTAGTCATTTTAATTTTCAATTTTCTTGGAAAATTAAGCACTATTATGTTTTGCTCAACTATATGTTTTCTGGTGGCTACATGTATTTTATCTTCCTCTACAGTAAAAATATCACTGAGTTACCACAACATAAAACATGCTGATTTAAAATAGGCAGTTTTTTGTTGTTGTTATCTTATCTTATTTATCTTATCATTTTTATGCTTGTGTCTGCAGGTTTAACAAGCTGATTACTCTTATTTACAGGTCTTCTTTCTGTAGTAATAGTTGGGAAATGTAAGTTCTGTAATGTTTATGTTTACCTCTATATCTGAATTTTTATCAGTGTGCTATTTCTTACAAAAAAATAATAATATGAGCATACTACTGACCCAGGATTCTGTGTAATCTATTTGGCATGATGTTGTCTAATTTATTTAAGACAGAATAGTTTGCGGAACACCCATCTACTTATCTGTAATCCTTGCACTGTGCTATTTCAGCCTAGGCATGATGTGCCAAGGGAAATGTATCTCAATTATTCATTTTTCATAAATAAATAAAAGAGAGACTTTAGCCAGCGACTGGCCAAGATCTTTAATAACTTAGGGAAGGATTATACATTTTATTCTTGCTGGGTGAATTTAAAATGCAGTACTCTGCTGTCTATTTTGCAATATGATAGAATTTATTGATAGGTGAATACATTGATAAACATTTACAAATATATTGCAACTAGAAAAAAATAAATAAAAAAATAATAATAAATAATTATGACCATTTCCATTAAGCACCTGTTTTAATTTATTATTCAAACAATTTGTTGTAAACTTTTATAACTGTACAAATATATTTAAAAATCAGAAATAGTTTAGGGCACCTCACATTGTAAATACACAGCTACTGTTATTTTAACAAGCTATTTTTTACAAGTGACATTTCCCTTGTGCATGTCTCTTCTCTATTTAACACAGAGGCACAATTATATTTGTTATTTTGGTTTCTGACATTTCATTTGCAAATATGAAAAAATTATAGAAGGATAATTATTGTGATATTTTTCAAAGACTGTTCATTTTTCTCATTATTTTTCAAATGTAGCTAGTTTAATACGCATCTCTATTGTATGTTCCATTGCATATAATAGACATTTTATTTATTTTCTTTCTCAATGTTAGTAATAAATATAACATGAATATGTTACAAATACATTTTAATAATAAATATGTGCCACTTTGTTTCCTAAGCAACTGTGGTTTCATGCATTGAAGAATAACAAGTAAAACTAATTATATTCCCTTTTGTTTTACATATGTATTATATTCTTTAAGAAATAAAGCATGGCCTAGTGATGAATGCCTGTTATTCATTCACTTTTCTGTTAAATTTGATTACTAAACTGAAGGAAAAAATAGGTTAATGCTCAGATGTAAAATAAAATACAATGTTGGAAAAGTACCAATAGCTAAATATATAGTGTAGTGACAAATTATAATAAGTTCAGGTTGGTATATGTCATTTAAAAAAGTACCAAAAGCTAAATATAGAGTGTAGTAACAAATTATAAAAAGTTAAGGTTGATATATGTCTTTAAAAAAAAAAAGTACCAAAAGCTAAATATAGAGCGTAGTCACAAATTATAAAAAGTTCAGGTTTTCACTTTACATTTATATGAATATTATTGTATCCATTATGGCAAAAGTGGTATTCCATATCATTCTCCTTAGTCTGAGTTTATTTAATTAATTCACTTCTAATTGTAATATGCATTAAATGTCTTGACAAAATTGTGATTGCCATCAAAGGTTATTTCATTATGTTTATGAGATAAAGATGTGCAAATACATAAGAAAAGCAAGCAATAAAGCATAGCGGGGTAATTAGCTGTAATAGCTCTAGCCTACTGACTGTGTGCTTTTAAATAGATTATATATATCTTTCAAACACAGAAATATTGGTGTTGGGACATTTCACATATTTTATTTTGGGGCGGGATATTTACAGCTCATACATTTAAATTTCTTCAAAAATCTCCAAATAACCTTTTAATATTAAACTACCCTTATGCTAATGATAGCCCTAATGCTAACCCTGTATCAGGATTACCTCAATAGTTTAAACACAAGGTATGAGCTAAAAATTATAGAGATGCATTAATGATTCTTAGAATGGTCCAAAGAACCTCTGAAGTGGTGAGAGGAAGCATAGTCAAAACAAGACTATGTCAGGAACACCAGAAATTACAACTCATAAAAAAGTTCAAGAGAGTAGAGATCAACAAATATAAGGGCTAGCTAAGGTCAGAACCAGAAAAAGATATTATAATATAATATAATAAACTGTATAGCTAAACGGGCCAATTAAAGCGTGAGTATCAATACCCAGATAGTTTCTCTAGGTAATCAGATTGTGTTACTCTTTCATCACCAGAAAGTCCATGTGCGTTGAAACTGGGTGCACTGCACAGTAAAATGTTGCAAGTACCAAGAGGAATAAATTGTCACGACAATTAGAACATTAGACATAGATGTAGGAATGGACACAAGCATTGGTGTTAATACACTGGCTTAGAATTAACTCCAATATTGCAAGATTGAAAATAAGTCCCCGAAGTTCTAGCAGGTAGGCTTACCCTTAAAGCTAACAGTAACCATTATGCTAACCATAGCACTGCCTCTAATGCTAACACTAATTGTATCACTAACACTGCTGTTAGGGTTTTGTTTCAGATAATGTCACTTGTACATAAGCACAGGGATTTCTCTTTAGTGCTGAGTTCCCACTGACTGTCCTGCATTCTGTCTGACCACAGACATTTATTAGCTCTGGGCAGCATTCACTGCTAGACACAGATCATCTTGCAGTATGTGAACATACTGCAGAAGGCAGACAGGGCGACCAGATTGGACTAGGGTATTTTCAGATGACACTGGAGTCATTGCATACGTTAAGCTCCAGTATTTAAAGGACTAAATGCAAAGCTCACTTTGGTTAGCTGCAGAACTACAACTCCCATGTTACTTTGTCAGCCTGGAAAACTGTGATAGGAGTTATAGTCCCAATGGATACCCCTAATTCCTCAAGTTTAGAGTCATGGAATGAGGGCACAAACAAGCAGAAAGCTCTGACACATGGTGCTTGCTGTAATAGGAGTCTGTATGTTTGCAATATCAAACCCATTGTGCTTCTTTGTTGGAACTGAATTTGTTGTTCTTTCTTGCATGTGTTGTTCTATTTAAACCAATTTTGAAATGTATAACACCTGGCTTCTGCTCACTCGTGCAAATTCGATTTTTATAAAACAAATCATTTAGCTGATTTATAGAGTAAAAGAAGTGTTGGTCATTCAGATTTTCCTCACTAAGTGAAACCTGTCTACTATAACACCAGCTGTCACAATTTATGCTTTTTAAAAAAAAACACTAAAATGACAAAAAAAAAACAGCATGTAAATGTAATTTTAGAGAAAACAAAAAAGGACAAAACAAAAAACTTGCCATAGATTGTCTTGGCAACAATATATTTGCGTATAGCCAAAATCAATCACTTACATTATAGAAAAATTACACATTGAAGAATGTTGTCTTCACAAGAGCAGTAAGCATATTGTCTGTCTGACCGTCTGTCTATCTTTCTATCTGTCTGTCCAGCTATCCTACAGACTACTAATTAGAATTAGTAGATTATTACATACCTTGCCAACATATTGATAATCCAATCCAGTGTACTCTTCCAGTAAAAAGAACTGATTCCACATCCAGCCTCGTTTATGCCGATTTAACAGTTTACCATCATTGACTGAGAAATGTTGTAGCATTTCTTTAGGTTGATCATCAGGAGTCCTCTTAAAGTAAAGTTCAGTGTGACAAGGGTTGGGTGTGGAAATCCAAAGGAGGACTAGAAGTAGGCGTGATATCATAGTTGTGCTGTCTCACAGTAGAGTTCAAATAATATGTTAATATATAATGTTGCTGAGTTTGTAGCTAATCAGATGGAATATTTGGCAAGCAGTTTCTTCATCTCTGTTCGTTCCATTTTCTCAAAGCTATGTAAAAAATAAAAAAATTATGATCACTTTCAGAACATTTTCCATCTTTAAAATAAAGCCTGAATTAAAATAAAGCCTGATTTAAAATAGAGCTGTCAATATTTATAGTTAAAGGAAATAGTTCTCAAGCATAACAATATACCGTATATCTTACCACCATTTTTGTCACTTGTGTTTTGTTTTTTTTCAACTTTAGAAAATTGTAAAATTTAAATTAAATCACACATGGTTGGCAGAAAGAGTCATGTTTTACTGTGAGGTATCATGGACCTTGTCCATGCACACAGTGAATAAACCTTTTCTTATTTAACTTAGTTATGATATCTGTGATATCTGGTCTTCCATATAATTTCATAGGAAATTGCATCAATAAAGCTTCCTCATAAGCAAGATGGATAACTTCAGATTGACAAGTTGCTATTTTCTAGAGGAAGATTGCATAAAGGAGTGACAGACAGGTATATTTTTTTTCAATATACAACATTTTTCTTTTGATATATTTTTCCTTTAATAAATTATTCTTCAGTGAAATACAGTTGCTTGAAAATTGTATATGTGTTTTTATTGCTCAACTCAAGAAGATTAATGACATCTTGCTTGGATTGCTTAGATTGTTCTCTGTCTTTAACCATGATGATTGATGTTTGTGAAAGTTTTCTTTGCTACCATTTGTCCTGCTATTATATATCAAGGAATAAAAGCATTATTTAAAAAAAAAAAAAATGGGAGAACAATCGGCCATTCTGTTTTTAGATGCTTAACTTCTATCATATCTACACACTCTGTCAGGACTGCGTGTTCTAGCAATGTTTCCAATATAATCTTTAATTTCATTGCAGTTTTCTGTTCTAGAATTTTATTGCATTCCCACTAATACAGACTATTACAGAGTCCCAACTATTATCCTTCACTTACATAGAGATTTATTTGTTCTACGAGAAATTATATGTATGCCCTTTAATCACTACACGCCTACACTACACTACAAAGTTAATTTATTTTTTATTTTCAAAATAGCTAAACTAGAAAGTTTTTTTTTTATTTTAAGGTCAGTTACTCTGGTTACTAAAATTTAGAAAATATTTTAGAATTCCCCTTGCATTCTCACTTTAGCAAAAAATACTGTAAAAATGGTCAAAATATAGTTAAATTGCACGAGAAAGAAAACATATTAAATGTAATGGTTGGAAGTATGTTCCTGCAACAATATATGAATACGTATTAATAACATAAATGTCAAAGTACTGAACCAGGGCAGGTATATTTGATTTTTTTTACTGGTTTGCAAGTTTAACCAATGCTTTTATTAATCAATGGTACTTATTTTATTGAAGGTTGAAAGGCTGAGCTGGCCCAAGCCGGGTTTGTGTCCACAGAGATATCTTCATAGCTTGTTTATTTTTTTTTTTTTTAATTCTTTATTTTTGCGTGCATGAAAGGTAACAGACCTCTTTCCTCGCCACAACAGCGTTTGGAAAGCGAAGCATTACACAGTTACTATACAGTTATGGCATGAAAACAGTGCACATTTTTTTTAGTGACAGTATGTTGATATAGACATGCAGATTGCCGAATGTTGGAGCTAGAGGTATGCAAGATTTAACGAATTAATAAACATCAACTAAAATAACATACGAGTGGACCAAAAGGTTAAAGCGTTGGTTTCAGGTTTATAATGCTAACAGTGCTTGGGTGGGTATTCACTATAGTATGGTGCATTATTACATAGGTATTCTAGAATGCATAGCTGCACCGCTATTATAGGCACCTTTCCCTGCTCAGTGAAGAGGACAGGTGGGGTACACGATTAGGTAGAGCGATGTGTCATAAAACTGCAGTTAGGTTGCGCTATTAGCCACGGTCATGGTGCGGTAGCACGGTTATAAGGAGGCTCATGCATAGAATTGTTTGCTATAGAGATGAGCATAACGTAATGCGTAGCTCGACGTGTAGTACACCACACATTATTTGATAAGGTTAAGTAATAAGCATATAAAGTTAAAGCAGGGGTACTTGGTTATAGAGCAAGTGAAATATATTGCTGGTAGCTATTGGTGGACATTTGCAATATATCGCTGGTTATCCATATAGCACATCAAAAGGATGTCCCCAGAAAAATTATAAACAAAATATTAAACATCATATGTAAGGAAAAGAAAATAATAATGTGAACGGAAAAAATAATAAGCGATCATGAGGAACACTCTTTGGTTGCCAGTCCCAGAGAGTCCCACTTGCCGGCTCAGTTCATCCGATGCCCTCGAGGGGCAGAGCAAAGTCCAGCCCAAGGGAGAGATGACCCATGGTTCCACTATGGTAGAGAGTCTTAGGCCGTTCAGCCGGCTCCCATGGAGGGAAAGACCCGCCGTTTTTCCCGCTCAGAAGTGTATGCAGCCGCTCTGATTCTTTCCTTGTGGATGTGTCCGCAGGGATACAGGTGGTGCTGTGCCGGGTGCTGGGAAGGAGGCTTGGTGATGCCTTAGTAGACGTTGCTTTCATGGAGGGCTCGCTTGTGTATGGTCGCCTGCGGGTACCTGTGTCGCCTCGGGAGGCTGTACTGGGGCCGCGTGGGGGATTTCCCCTCAGGCAGCGCCGAACCGCCGGGCGGATCCACTTCGCCGCCGCTCTCACCGCTTGTTGGAAGGGCTGCCTCTTGGCTCCACACTTCTCCCAAAGGTACGTGCGAAGCTTTTCAAAGAACACTGTTATGTGTTCGGGTGGTTTGTGCATCTTGGTTGCGTGTCCGCCATCTCGTTTGAATGCAGTATTAGTTGCCAGTTTAGTCCGCTTTGCGGGGGTGACCGTCCCCAGCGAGGCAGTGGTGCCTGGGGTTGGATCTGGTCGTCGCTGACCTCGCTTATCTGGTTCTAGCAGAGCCGCCATCTTGGGGGCCCTCACTGCCGCGTTGCTTGGCAGGCTGGCGGGAGCCGTTGGTCGGTGCGGCGTGTGGGGTCTCCCTTCAGGCAGGGACCGGGATGACCCCCACCGGTCCATAGGGGGGGGGGGGAAAGCGATTTTCGAACGCTTGGGGGTCTTTGAGTAGGGCGGGAAGGCGGCCGTCCTTCCCCCTCACCTCCTCCAGTAGGCCCAAGCCAGCTGTAGCGGTTCCCGGGCATGCCGGGGTTCGATATGGGTATCGTTGTGTGCACAAGCTCAGTGTGAGTCCAATTGTCGTGGTTGCTCGCTTCTCTTGTCGCTGTGACTCGGTTTGGCAATGTTATGGAGCCCAGAAAGCTGGAGCCCATGCGATGTGCGACCAGCCAGCTTGCTTGCTCGGCTCCGCCCCCATAGCTTGTTTATTAACCCCTTAAGGACAGAGCTTCAGAAGCTTGTCTTTCACTTAATGACAACGGCATTTTTTGAATTTTTTGCTGTTTGCGTTCAACTGCAATTTGCATTTTACTAATTTATTGCACCGACGCATATTATATACCGTTTTTTAAAGGACAGAAAGGGCTTTAATTTGATGTAACATATATATACATAAATGCTTATTTATTATAAAAAAACAGAAAAATGCAAAACAAATATGAAACATTTTGATTTTTTTTACAGTTTTTGCAATAATTATGTGTCCACAATTAGTGCAGGTTAAGGAAAGTAATTAAAAATAAATTCATTTAGTTGTTCTGATTTACAGAATATATAATGTGTCTGGGATTTTAAGTTTTTTTTTTTTGGTAGTTACAGGTCACAAAGCACAAGGAGTAAAATAAACTTTTAATGTGGAGCGATTTTAGAATTTGGTATGTTTGTCTTGTAAGCTTCATAGCCATAAAAGAAAACAAGATTGCCACACAAAAGTATATATTTATATAAAGTAGACACCACAGGCTATTTACCTAAGGTTGTTTTGACACTTTCTACGTAGCCATTTCACCGCCAACCTCTGCTAAATATTGGAGTAAAATTGTATTTTTGGGGGGTTTTGGCACACAAACTTATAACAAAGAACTTCTCATGTGTATTTTGTAAAGTTGGTGTGTGCTATTCCTGTACAAAGTTTTATTTTGTATTCAGTTACATCTGCTGAGTAAAATGACACCCCCATATTATGTCTTTGGCACTATTTTGTGAAGCTACAGTGCCATAAAGGAGACCTGTCCTTTTCAGTATTCACAGTCGAATTTTGAGAGACGGATTTAATGAGCCTATGCTTCCATTTGGGGTATTATAGTAGTTTGACTGTTCAAAAAAAAAAACACAAAGGCCTACCATTTGTAAAAGTAGACACTCCAGGGCATCTCATAAGGTGCATATTGTGCCTTAACATGCCCCCATTATTTCACCAATATATGACAAAGTATGTGGTAAAAAATAATTTTGTGCATTTTTTACATACGGATTGCATTTTTGCTGGGCATTTTGTATATTTCATATGTGCCACTAAGTTCAAACCCCCCAAATTATGCTCAGCTAAGTCTTCTGAGTAAAAGGACACCCCCATTGTATGTCTTTGGCACTATTTCGTGAAGCTACAGTGCCATACAGGAGACCAAGCCATATCAGTTTTTACCGAACTTTGAATTTTGACGCTGGGCCTATGTGCAATTTTCAAGCATCTTCGCAGGTTTTAAATTCAAACTACCCCACAAAGGCCTACCATTTCTTAAAGTAGACACCCCAGGGTATTTCAAAAGGCATATTGAACCTTAGCGTGGGATCATTTTTCCGCTAGCTTGTACCAGGTGTAGTGGTAATAAGCGTTTTTTCTGCCTTTTTGACACACAAAGTGAGTTTGCACAGTATATTTTGCAAACCTTATGTGTACTACCACTGTATAATACTTCATATGTTGCTCAGCTATGTCTGCTGAGCGTGGATGACGCATGCGCACTCCGACCAACCGCACGTCATTACGTATGACGGCGCGCACGGTACGGACTGCGCATGCGCAACCGCTAATTGGCGGCCAGACCGGCGAATTTAAAAGAGAGAGAAGACCGGCAGGAATTCAGCAAGCTCCTGAGGAAGTCGTTACCGACGAAACGCGTTGAGCACCGAGCACCTGCAAGAACCCTACAATTTTTGGTATAGCAGTCTAGTTTTACATGCTTTTTATTGTTAAAGTATTTGTGCATTCTTTTGCTTAAAGAAAATATCATTGGCACTTTGTATGCTCTGCACTTTAGCATTTGGCACTTTACTCAAGCATTGTATAAGTATAGCTGCTACCTCTAGGGGTTCTTGATTCTTTTGTGCATGTTGCACTTTTAGATATTGTCCTAATAAATTGGATTTTATATTTTCACATATGGTATTTTTATGACATTATTCTGAATTATTCAGTATCATCTTTAATTAGATCACCACACATCTTAATGCTTGTGGCGCCCTGTAGTCTGTATTAGAGTCCAGACTTTGTGTTTATTTTTGTATAGAGGTTGGAGTGACCTCAGAACAGTGGCTTGCCTACATTAAGTTTAAAACTTGTCATTACCTTCACCACCCACCAATTTATCCTTATGTCTGCTGAGTACAAAAATACCCCGTATGTACCATTGCCAGGTATATGTGGACATCGGAGGGGCACATTTGGGACACAGCCATTCCATTTTTTTTTCAAACTTTACATTTTTACGCTGTGCCCATGTCCCATTTTAGAGTATTTTACCAGGCTATATAATCCAAATACCCCATAAAGCCATACCATTTCTTAAAGAAGACATCCCAGGTTATTTCAAAAGGCATATTTTGAACCTTAGCGTGGGATCATTTTTCCGCTAGCTTGTACCAGGTGTAGTGGTAATAAGCGTTTTTTCTGCCTTTTTGACACACAAAGTGAGTTTGCACAGTATATTTTGCAAACCTTATGTGTACTACCACTGTATAATACTTCATATGTTGCTCAGCTATGTCTGCTGAGTACAAAAATACCCCGTATGTAACTTTGCCAGGTATATGTGGACATCGGAGGGGCACATTTGAGACACAGCCATTCCATTTTTTTTTCAAACTTTACATTTTTACGCTGTGCCTATGTCCCATTTTAGAGTATTTTACCAGGCTATATAATCCAAATACCCCATAAAGCTATACCATTTCTTAAAAAAGACATATCAGGGTATTTCAAAAGGCATATTTTGAATTTTTAAATTAATTTTTTAACTTTTTAAAACTTTTTTTACTTTTTAAAACTATTTTTTAAACTTTTGTTTTGCCTATTAATTTTTTAAAAGTTTCCTAAACTTTCGTAAAACTTTTTTTTTTTACAGATTTAACATTTTCTAAGCTTTTTTTTACCGTTAACCCCTAACTAGCAGTAAGCAGCACTAACAGTAAATTCCCCATTTTCCCATAACTCCCACCCACCCCAGCTAGCAAAATATTTAATTATACAATATTTAAATTAGTTAATTAAATAAATTTAACCCCTGAGGGTTAAAAAATAAATAAAAGTTGGGGTGGGGCCGGACCGCCAAGCTGGATGGTCTCAAGACAGAGCAGCTCCTGTAATATCTAAACCTTTAAGCCACAAAAATAAGATTTCTGATCCTTATACTGACCAGCAACAGCGGCCCTCAGCGTGCAGAGATAACTGGATCCAGGGTGAGGCTGGCTCTATGAGTATTAGTCCCTTGGAGGAGAAATCTTCACTACTAAAGTTGAGGCCTACTCCGGCGGTGAGTGGAGTGGACGGCCGCCGCCCTGCTATCCTGCCTAACAGTGCTCAGCCAGGGGCCCAGACCCACGAGGAACCGGTCCTGTTTCCCCCCCCCTTTGGACCGGTGGGGGTGATCCCGGTCCACACCCTGGGGCTCGACCACGGCACCACAGCTAAAGCTTAGCGTCATTGCCATCCCGACCTACAACTCAGGGGTTACACCTAAGATGGCAGAGGTCGTGTGCAACAGCACCGAGATCAGAGTGAAAACCACCCCCTCATACCTGCTGCAACCAGCGCGGATCACACACACCAACAGATCTGACACCTACAGCGACCAACTACACGCACGCCTTCTAGCAGCCTAACGAGTCACTCAACTCCTGAGACTCACCATGAGACCACAACGCCATCTCTGAGCCAAGCCTGCAGCAAGCAGCAGAGAGAGAGGCACAGCAGGTCAGCGCATGCCGAACGGCAAGGACCATCAGTCCTCAACCCACGCCACTCTACTCTCCAGACGCACCGGGGTCCAGGTCTGCCATGCCGGATGCCACACACCATGCCCGGAATGCCGTGCAGCACATACCAGCCAACCCCACAGGAGTCGCAACACCCGCAGACAGCCAGACTGTAGCGGGGACAAGCTAAGCCCACAGAGGGCATAGGCTAGACAGAGACACACCGGGACTCTTTGATAATGGCCCCACTAATTTCAATCCGCTTATTTTATAGATGGCAATGCCGTAAACTTCCTCTTTCATAATGCATCAACCACACTAATCTTATGCATGTGTAGCTATAGGGGTCTAAGGGGTGATGTTTTGTCTCTCATATATAAATTACGCACCCAGCTAATTGTAAAAAGCGTATAATGCCCACAATATAAGCTGGAAGACTTAAACTACCTTCTCATAACCTACTAATCGACCCACTATCTACTTATAGTCCCTAAAAAGCTATGATTAATAGATGCTACCTGCAAGTAGTCTAGTTAAAACATGCATAATCTGTTTCATTTTAGGCTCACAGCCAGTTTATCCAATGCCATAACGTGTTATCCAATCTGGATTGTGTTCCTTTACTTCATTTGTCTTTAAACTAATTGTACGCAACCCTAGCTAACCATATTATAGAAACGCTACCTTGCATTGACCAAACCTTGTCTAGATGGCATGTTGCCTTCACTGATAAACCTCTTTATTTCTTATGTTTAAATGAGCAAAAAAAAAAAAAGGCGCAACAAATCCTCTTTACCACTATGTCACTGCATCAACTCATGTAACCTGTTAAATGTCATAACTGCACACTGTATCTGACATTGCGCTTCAAAAATAAAGAATAAAAAAAAAAAAAAAAAAAGGCAATCGTCAGGGGTTAAAAAAATTAGATCACAGTATAATACTGTGATCTGTATTTTGATCACTGTAAGCAGTGATCGACTGTCAGGGAAGGGGTTAATTTTTATTTGGACTGGGTAAAGAGTTTATTTTTTTTTTTTTTTTTTACTTAAACGTTATTAGGGAGTGCAGGGAGGCGGAAGGTAAGTATACACAGCACATGTGCTCGCTCTGACATGCTGTCAGAGCGGGCACATGTGCTGGGACAGCGCAAGTCGGTGCTCCCGGTCTGCCTCTAATACAGAGGCAGACCGGAGCACCATTAACCACGCAATTGCCGCGATTGCGGCGATCTGGGGTTAATTTTAATGGGTGACGGACGAGATCCGTCACTCGTCGTTAAGGCAATCCCCTGAGTGACGGACCTCGTCCATCACTCGTCGTTAAGGGGTTAAGAAATCCTATCATAAATATTCAGGTCTACTCTCCTACCAGGAAAATTTTGAAATGTACATTTTACCAATAATTTCTGCATCATTCAAGTTTACTCAATTCATCCAAGATTATTTGGATCATCAAAATCTTAGCTCACTTGAATCTTATGGATATGGATTTAAAAAAAAAAACATTGAGTTAGTTCAGAAAATCTATAAATGAATCAGTTTAGTGGCTGCATAAGGACAAAATATAGAAAAAAAAAGAAGAATCCACAGATTCCACCTAATATGTATCACGATGAGAATGTTCTAGAGCAGGCTTCCCCAAACTACGGCCCTCCAGATATTGCTGAACCACAACTCCCATGATTCTATGAATAAAAGGCCGGATTTTGGGGAAGCCTGTTCTAGAGTGTGGCTAAGAATACAGATGCCTACTGGCTCACATCCCATAGCAGAACATTTCATAAATACATTTCCCATGATGCTCAGTGAATAAAAGCATACTTATTATAATTAATTTTTTTTTTTATGTGGACTTTCCTAATTTGGACAGTGCAGAATATACACAAACTAGTGTATATACATATTTGCTAGCACTTATTCTGATACAGAAATATATGAGTAGATGGAAAGTGCAACACATATTTTAATGGAAAATCATGCTGTTGTTTGAGTACATAGATATTATAAGTAATTAAAACATATTTTGTGTGGTTTCCTGGTCTCAATATATATATCTTTTAATATTATGTTTTTTTATATTTTTGTTGTAGTTGTATTTCCACATCAACTGGAGTGTCAGAGATTATCCGTTCTTCACCATTCCACTGTTGAAATCCCATTCTTAGTGCACTAGAGGGCAATGGGCGAAGGAGAAAATTAATTATGTCAGCTGAAAGTCTCAGCTGCATCTAGGAGTCTAACTTCTCACATCAATATTAGACACCCTGGAGTATGTATGTTTCAGTTCTGTATGGTTACACAGTTTGATACTTTTAGCAACTTCTGGAAACTAGGTTTGAATGCTATTTTATGAAAAATGCAAATATGCAACTTAATTCAGAAACTGCTTGCTAGTAAAAAAAAATTGCTAATTTTTCACTTTAGCCTTGTTCTTTAAAACTGAATGAATTATACATATGTATTCTACATTCCCTTTCAAGGAAAATATCTACCTGTGTACAAAGATCATATCAAACCCTCTCCTTTACGGGAACATATGAGCATACTGAGTAATTATTCTCACTAGAGAAATCTACTCCTGCATTCTATATCTTTATATTTCCATTATATATTGTGACTTAGGCATCTGTTCTCTTGAGACATTATATATATAGTGTGGAGTTGCACCCGGGTTATTGTCATCATATAATATATTTATTTATTATTATTATTATATATTTTTGGTGCCAGCTTTTCACTCCATTTCGAATGATGGCTACTGTGCATGCTCTGCAGCCATCTTTAAATCTGAAGATTGCTCTATCCTGGTGACACCCAGGCCTGAATCTCTATTGCTCCCATAAGCTCTGGTGTTTACAGTGTTGGCATGGGTTACCACGCAAAGCACCAAACATTGGACCTCGGTCCTTCTACCAGACCTACTGGACAACCAAGGATTCCCCCCTTTAAGTTCCTTGTCAGTCCGCCCCTGATATTATATACTATATACTATACTATACTATACTATACTATACTATATACTATATATACTAGTATATAGTATATTATATACTATACTACTATACTATACTATACTATATACTATATATATATATATATATGTAAAAAACAGATACAATTCATATCTTGTAATACCTTTTTTATTGCACTAACAGATTTATTTAATGATAAGCTTTCGGGAGAACCTCCCTCTCTCAAGTCTGAAGCATTTCTAAACAAGACAACACATAGAATTCAAAGTGGAGTTGTTATAAGGGGTTAAACGACATGAGTGCAGATAAGACAGGTTTGATACTCTACTATAAATATATATTACATTCTTGATACATTAAACACCTGAAATGCCTATATCTATATAAAGTGTCTGTGCTTACTTGCATGTTAAGCTGAGAACTCATGGGTAGCTGTGGAAACATGATTTCTGAAGTTTTTATGCCCAATAACAACACCTCTAAAATTAATTGCAGGTGATGCATAACAGTATTTTTGTTATTTGATTTTTTTGTATTTGCACTGTGGCTAGTTGCATGGTGTTTACCATCACCACAATATTTTTATAATCTAGAGGAACGGTCTCAGAGAGACTTCAATTCCAGACCAGAACCTGTGTCATGGCGATGCGTCCCACAAGATGAAAACTGCAGTCTATGAATGATTTATGGTCACTAATCTCTTTGAATAATAGCCCATGCTTTGGTTAAAAAGAAAGCTGTTTTTAGAACAGTGTTGTGATGGTCACCCCTGGGTAGTCGGGGTATGTACCGCCTAGATGTCCTTTTCCTTAAGCTGGAAGGGCACTGTAGAGTCCCAATATGACATCCTAGTATACTGCAGTGATAAGCAAGTTCCTTAAAGCTCTGAGAAGAGCTAGTGATTACAGCAGGTATATCATTTACCTACAACACGATACAAGGCTGCGAGTTGAGAGTAAAATATCTGAAGGTTTATTGGTACAGCTTGGATTTATATACAATGCCTCAGGCCAGAGGTACACCCCCTAGGCCTGATGGGGCACCGAATTACAAAATGTACAGACCAATAAAAACAATGTACAATGGCTGGCACTCCCACATACTGAACACAATCCCTCCCCTCTGCTTGGGAGATAATTGAGCAAGATACTGTAAGTAACTCAATATCTCCAAACAGAAAAAACACATTTTACCCAAAGTGTAGAAAACACCCCAAAACACCACATATCCCCACAAATGTCACATCCCCTGATAGCCCCGATCTGGGTAACCAACGTATCAAAAACCCACCCAGATTAGAGCAGGGGTTGAGAAAATTCCTGGTGGTCTATTTCCAATGATTAAAATGTACTTCGAATAGGCAAACGGGACTGTCCGTGCACAAAGTTAGGGTTTGAAGTGTGTTCGGTAGATTACTCTTACCGAACGGCGCTCTGTTCGTGGGGATTTAGTCGAACTTAGCTGGAGGTGGAAGTTTCAGCGGTGTTCGTGCGGTCGAGTGTCTGATTTTAGTTCCATGAACTCGACTGCAAAACCCCGCTGGCCGTGTTAGCCTAAACAAGATGGCCACCGCCACGTGTTCGCTATACGAACGGCGACCACCCTGCCATTCGCCAATTACGCTGCAGTTCTGGGAGGTTAACAGGCAGCACACTTCCAAGTATGGGTGGGCTGTTCTTTCGACATAAATTTCTGTACACAAACAATATGAAGAAATAACTTTGTGTTTAGGTTTGGTAGACAAAAAGGGGAAAAAAAACAATATAACCACAGGGAATAACAGAGGGTTTCTGTTACAAGTGTCCATTGCTAAGAGTAACTGCAGAAATGCAGTAAGAAGTTTGAAACACAATGCCTGCTTATGCTTCATTTGTATGTCAAGCTGGGAACCCTGCGATAATTGTGGAAACATGATTTATTGAGTTTCCATGGCAAAGATAGACCTCTCAGAGTCCGAATTGAAGAATGCAGGTGCTGCATAACAGTTTTTTTGTATTTGAATTGCGAGGGGTTGTATCATATGTGTGTGTATATATATATATATATATATATATATATATATATATATATATATTTATAGCTTGTATATTGTATTTTTGTAATATTGCATCCTATTGCAACAAAGCAATGTTTCATGGACCCAGGACATACTTGAAAACGAGAGAAATCTCAATGTATCCATCCTGATAAAATATTTTATAAATAAATGTTTTGCCTCACCACAATCTTTTTAGTACCTAGCTACACAAAGTGGATGTATACATGCCGTACTTGTGTGTAAATCTGCTGTTTTCTAGTTGAAAGATAATTAGGAGACGCTAGGCTTGCTCCTAAGTTTTTGAGCATGTATCATGCTTCTATCTAATCAAAAGGTGACACTTAAAACTGACTGGGATAGAGAAAATGGTTTAACTGTCACATCACTAGGCATTTGCCTAGCATTTCTAGCGACTACTCACGGCCTGGTAATGAAATTAAGAAATGAATAGTGTTGAATAACCATGTATCTACAAAAAGGAAACAAAAGGAAATTAACCATCACAGAAAATAAAACTAGTCAAAAAATGTCCAACACCACTAACAACATTATTTTTAAATGTATGCACTGATGACTCTGCAGATAGCTTCATATTACCCTATTCACTAGTAAACTAGGCCATGTGTAAACTGTTAGCAGACACAGTATGGCTGCTATCAGTTCAAAAAGCAGATCTAATTATCCTATATAATGAGAGGAACTAATCCTGTGGAAAAAACTGCCTATCTAATAAACCCTTGCTGTGCAGAAGTTTATGAGATAAGAATCTCTTCGTGATGGCAGACAATTGCCTGCACATGCTTCAAATGAAAGGCTTTTAAGGTAAGTTACGTTTTTTGAATTCTTAATGCATTATCTTTATACAGTATTAAAGATAGGGATTATTTTTATCCAATAGTTTCTTTAAATGTACCATTCCACCATAGCAGAATATGAAGCTCTAGAAGCAATGTTTTACAATCAATTGTATTGTTATCCTTTATACAGAATTCTGTTATGCAACATATCTTATTTTAAATAGAATAGATTAGAATTACTGGCAGCACTTGCAAAGTTAGCTGAATGCTTGTGTTTGTTATCCAGATACTTCATCAAATATTCTATTCATTCTTAATATCTGACAGCTACATTGGCATGCATAAGTCTGATGAGGTGATTGCAACCAGTCAAGACTTTTAGCAGTATTACATGTTGTCAGCAAGGATTTTAAAGCTCTCTCTAGCAATGAAAAATCTCTTTATTTATAGGGACTGCTTTTCATATAATTTAAAATGTTGGCGTCGTTCACACTAATGTTTTAGTTGCAATCAATATGTCATGGTTGTTCTTAATATTTTAGTATTTTTACTTTAGGTTCACTGTCACTGTCTGAAATTTCAACAGAGGTTGGCAGCAAACAATATCATAAAGCAGGGTCGTTCATTTATAGTCTCAACAGACCACTTGTGGTCCTCAAGACCTTTTTTCCCAACATTGCATTAAAACTATAGGCTGTTTAGTACCTCATTTTTAATGTGATAAACTCCTACTCCCAACTGATAGTTCTGTCACTTATGGCACTTCACAATGAAAAGTCAGACAATTTTATTTAGCACACTGTTTCCCTCAGCATATAATACTTAGAATTCGGTCTAGTAAACCACTTTCAATAATTGTGCATATAGAAAATACCAATTGTTACAAAATTCTGAATCATGGCATGTGAATTAATAGTAATTGTAATATCAGTACATTTTTATCAAGTAGTATGATTGCACTGTGTCGGATATCATCTTATAGCGTTTCACCATCTTATACACAAGGCATGGAAGTTATAAACAGGGAATGAAATAACAAGGGGTTTCTCATACATATTCATAATCAGAAGAATGCAAATGTCTCTTTCTATTCCCTCAGCCTATGGATGATTTATAGTGATTAATATCAGTTGTGGTGGCTTCATTATTTTCTTCAGTTAGTCAATGATAGAGAATTGTTGGTTTCTGTAAACATCCATGGTAATCACAAGGGATCTATTGGCCATCTCTTCTTCCTATGTATGTAGTAGGATTAGATAACATATATCCCCACACCTTCCCTGATACTGTGAGATACAGGATTGTTGCTGGTACATAGGTTTACATGAATTTGAAGAGGAAGATGATAAGTCTTCTATTCTAAACCGGGGGGAGACCTAATCATGATATATTAACCCTTTCCTCTACACATAGAGAGGTTTAATATACAACAAGTAGAGAGGTTTCATATACAAAAAGAGCATCATTTCATACATCTTATCCAACTCCACATCTCTTCTCTATATGGTGTGAAAATCAATAATGCAGCACGTTTCTCTAGAGGGAGATATGATGCGGGGAGGATTTATAATTCCCTCTAGCAAAAAGTACCCAATGTTTTCTTCATCTTCTAACTTTTACAGCAATGCCCACAGTGGCAATTGTCACATTACAACCAGCAACGTGCAGCCAGACACTAAGAATTGTTGGATGGCACTCAATGTGTACACTCAATGTACTTCAATGATATGGTAAATTTATGTACATTACAATTTCAAGAGAGTAACGTATATTTAAATGTTATTATATGAGACATTTGGGTGCATGTTTTGAAGTGCATTTACCAGTTATTGTTGCTTTGCAATAAAAAAAAACAACACACTGATTAAAGAGCATGCACCCATTTTCATACCGATTCATTGATGCACATCTATTTTTTTTCTCACAGCTTAGTAAATCAGCATGGGGACAGGTTAATTTAGCTGTGCAAATCAAAGAACATCTCTGTTGCACACAATCTCATGCTATAATAAATCTGGGCCAGTGAAAGACCTGCGGCATTTCAATAACTCAATATTCAGAAAAGCTTTTCCCTGTTTTTTCCTCTTCTTTTAAGTATATTAATACAGGTTCGATATTTTTCATATGCAACATTGTTAGTTTTTATTACACCTCACAGAAAATTTATATAAATATATATATATATCTGAAGCATATAGCTATTGAAGATTTACTTAAATGTATATCCCAATTTGTGTATTTGTGTGTGGTATTAAATTTGGAATGGTGGGATGTATACATTGCCACTCTCAGAATCACACATATACACATACACATACACACTGACACACAAGTACACACACACAAATGTATATATAGACACACTGACACACACAGTCAGATACACTCATTGACACACACAGTTATGCACAATCTCAAATAAACACAGACCAAGGTACGCACACACACAAACATATATAAATAACAAATTACATATTTTAGCCACCCTCCTGTTTCCTTACTTTTTGGGTACAAAAGGCTAGGCTGATGGGAGTCTGACACATCCCTTTTTTTTCATCCCTCGTTTTTTGTACTTCCCTATCCTCCCCATACGGTTCCCTGTTTGATGAGAGGAAGTGATCTAAACTCACTTCCTCCCTCCCAGTAGTCCATTCAGAATGCACAAGGTGACAGGTATGGTGCAATACCTTAAAGCAATATTGGCATTTAATGGCAGTATGGCCCGGTTTGGCCCCTGGTACCGGAGCACACTGGGAAATTTCCCAGCCCTTCTCAAGTGAGACAGTGGGATGGGCCAAGTATGCTCAAGTGCCATTCCCAAAAAGTAATGCCTGAGTCGGACTGAGGTAGATCTCAATAACAAATGGCACTTCTATAAATTAACCTTGTTACATCCCCAAGGCTGTTAATCAAATCAGTCCAGTTACTTCCTGTTTTGATAGCTCAGTTGAGCTAAATTTAAGAGGCAGGAAATGACCCAGAGTACCTGCCTTTTTCATTGACCTGCATTGGAAAGTCTGATTGAACAGCCACAGATAGTCTGGCCTGGGGAAGAAAGGTAGGGCTTAGATAAGGGAACTGCTGTTTTTACATATAACCCCAATTAAAATTAGCATAATTAAATGAATACAAAATATATATATATATATATATATATATAATATATAAAATATAATTTTTATTTATTTATTTATTTATTTATTTTGGGGGGGAGGAGACTGGAGTGTCCCTGTAAGTGACAATTAGATAATCATGTGAAATAATATGAGTTTGATGTAGTCAGATGGCAGTCCACCTTCGTTGTGTTATGCCATGTAAATGGCATACAACAGTCAATCAAAATTCATAGTTTTGCTTGTCCATCTTTGAAATGCCACTAAGTTACCTTGAAGTCAATATTTCCCATGAGGTTCATCTTAATACTCTTTATTATTTGTGAAAATTTAGAAAGACATGCAACTGGAGACTTTTATCTATTTCCTGATTGGATAGGTCACCAACTATTACAATGAATGTCATCCTCCATTTATTGTATATGTTTCAAGCCCTCTCACTCCCAGTGCCAATGCACAAAATCAAAACTCTCCAAATACACATTGATTCTTTTATCTGGGCAAGCTAAAAAACATGTATATCAACTTAATGTTTGGCATGCTCCTGTTTCTTCTAAATGATCCATAAATGTGGAGAATGATTTTAAGCTTCCAAACATACTGCCTTACTTCACATATCTACTGAAATAACTTTAGCTTAAACCACTTCCTAGTGACTATTCTACACTAAGAAATTAAGAATTTGAAATTTCACTCCACTCAAGTTTTTGTTTCCTGTTCCTCTCTATCTGCTGCCTCTATACTGAAAGTCATTACTCACCTCAGGAATGCAACCACAAAACTTATGAAGAAGTCTCAGCCCAGACCTCTCTCCTTTGTATGGACTTTCAAATGCTGGTAGTGCAATAGCTTTATATCCCAATTACACATTCTTTAATCAGCAAACAAAAAATGGCATGGTATTAAATACTGTGAGTTTATAGTTAATCACCAAAGGGATGTATAGCGTGTATTTATCAAGCTCTTCTTGGCACTATTACTAAACAACCAGTCCCTACTTCCTAGCTTTATTGCAGGCCTATTTAACACTCTTACCTGTCTTTCCCACAGTCTGAATTTAAACTTCCTCACCTCATATCAGAACAGCACTCAGTCCACCTTCAGCTGATCACGTTGCAATAAGCAAGGTATCCTTCTGGACAACATTTAATGCTGTACATCTGCCCACCCACCACACCCCACCCCATGCTCGTTATTTAATTTATAGATAGACTCTAACCCACAAATATAGATAATCAGAAATAACAGCTGCATATCAAATAATCAGCACATTCCTATACACTTTAACCCCTAACACTCACTCTTTATCTTCCTCACCTTTGCCTGTTACACTCTATCATACTTATCATACTTTGCATATCCCTGGCACATTGCTTATTTTATCTTTGTCTTTGTCCATTATGTTAAAAGTTAGCTTAACCAGCTCAGGCCCATATATATTTCTTGTTATTTGTTTAATGGTTTTATTTCCCTACATGAATACCTATGTAATTCTCAATCTTACACTTTGTTTTTCCTTAAATAACCCTTAAATCTAACGTCCATAGACGCATCTCCCCATCCCTTAGCCTATCTGACCCTAATGTATATCTCTCTCCCACAGTCTGATTTTAAACTTACACAGTCCAGCAAAGCACCCAGTGCTCAATCAGCTGTTCCACTGCCATTTGCAACATGTAGCCTTCTGGAAGACTGTTTCCCCTCCAACCCACTCTAAGCTCATTTTCTCATATATACGCAGATAGTATCCCACACAACTTGCATTCTCCTGAAATAACAGGTGCAAACACTGATCAGCACAACCTATAGAATACATACCCTCTCTCCCTACAAATAGCAATATATCACACACAATATTATATAAGTTGATTTAATTTGTAATTTTTGTTTTTCACTATTTGTGTTTTATTTTCATCTACACACCTCATACTACTAACATAAATACAAATATAACCATACTGTTATTCTTAACCCCTTAAGACCGCAGGACGTTCTATGCCGTCCCCATTTTAGTGGGTCTAAAATCCGCAGGACGGCATAGAACGTCCTGCGGTCTTATGTACTTACCCGGTCGCCGGTGATCCCACGCCGGCGATCGCGGTATGGGGGACTTACCTGAGAGCCCAGGGAGTCCCCCTCCGTCCTCTTCGGCCGCCCAGAGCCATGTGATCGCGAGGTCCTTGCAAGGACCCCGCGATCACATGGACGGCATAGCCGTCCAAGGCAGTGCCAGCAGGGGGAGTGCCTGTAATGACAGGTACTCCCTCTGCTGTCTGAAAATTAAATAAAATCCGTTAAAACAGTGTAAAAATAAGATTATATATACTTAGATCATATATATTTATTATATATATGATCTAAGTATATATATACACATATACACACATACACATAAATATACATACACTGTCTACGTGTATTTTAATATTAATATATACATAATTATATATATATTAATATCAAAATACACGTACAATGATATTGATTAAATATATATATATATAATTGTCATTATATATATATATTTATATATAATAAAAAATAAATAAATATATAAATACGTTAAAAAATAAAATAAAAAAATAATAAAAAAATAATAAAAAAATAATAAAAAAATATATAAACATGCGTAATTTCGCTCTAACTGTATTTTAAAATTAATATATATATATTGATATCAAAATACATGTAGAACGAAATAATATATATATATCTATATACATAAGTATATACGTATTTTCTAGCACTATATTTAACCCTGTAACTTTCCAAGGCACCATGAAACCTGTACATGGGGGGTCCTGTTTTACTCGGAAGACTTCGCTGAACACAAATATTAGTCTTTCAAAACAGTAAAATATATTACAACGACGATATCGTCAGTGACAGTGACATTTTTTGCATTTTTCACACACAAATGGCACTTACACTGACGATATAATTGTTGTGATACGTTTTACTGTTTTGAAACACTAATATTTGTGTTCAGCGAAGTCTCCTGAGTATAACAGTACCCCTCATGTACAGGTTTTACGGTGTTTTCAAAAGTTACAGAGTCAAATATAAGGTTTGTGTTTCAGTTTTTTCACATTAAAATTCGCCAGGTTGCCTTTGAGACCATATGGTAGCCCAGAAATAAGAATTACCCCCATGATGGCATACCATTTGCAAAAGTAGACAACCCAGGGTATTGCAAATAGGGTATGTTCAGTTTTTTTAGTAGCCACTTAGTCAGCAAAACAACACTAAGACCTCCATGAACACTATCCTAGCAATCTACTTTTCTACCCTACCCTTACATTTTGTGTCACCTTACCCCACTCCCTCTAGCATGTAAGCTCATTGAGCAGGGCCCTCAATCCCTTTGTTCCTGTGTGTCCATGTCGTCTGGTTACAAATACGTGTCTGTTAGTCCACCCACTCTACAGCGCTACAGAACTTTTTGGTGCTTTATAAATATTATCAATCATAATAATAAATATAATAATTCCCTAGATGCTCAGTCGGCAAGAAGATATTGGAGTTAAACTCTGTTATCAGGACTGGCAAGATATATGGGAAGCTAATGCCAAACTATCCATATGTGCCAGAGTGGGAATGAAATGCAGGTTGATTCACACACTCCCTCCGTAAACCTTAAATGTAATATTGCTACAAGACAGGTTCCCCCCCTTTTTTGTTTTTTACTTACTTCTCATGGATTGATAAGTTGTTGTTTTTTTTCCTGAGAAGGTATCTGGTATGTCTACTTAACTATGGAATTAGAGATACAGGGTTAATTGCTAAAGTGAGACTTCAAATTGAATTGAAAGTAAATTTAAAATTTTATGTCAGGGTAATTGTACTCAAAGTAAAACTGACTGAGAACATTTTTCCAGTTTGGCTAGTTTGACCTAAAATTGTAAATTCATTTTGAATTCACCTTAAATTCATATTTTAGTAAATTACCCTGTAAGTCAACTCAAAATCTCTAACATCAAAATTTCTAGGGAAAGGTAGAGACATGGTGTCTATTATTAATTATGTCTAAACAGCATTCGTAACTTCTTTTCTAACTTCTCTTCTTGACTGGCTGCTTTTCATTAACACTTTACAATGCATAAAACTGTGACACCACTTGCAATCTCTCTGCATAAATATGAAAGACTAACTGGTATAGAAACATGCCCTGGTGTAGAAATTTGCTAACAGATACATTGCCCAGAATAATGTTGTTTATATAAAGTACTTTAGTTGGTAGTGTGGTACTTTGCTGAATGATAACTTTTCTTTGAGTCTAAATAATTTGTATTATTTTACAGATTCATAAGTTAAGCAATTACCATCCAAATATCCAATGTATTTTAAGACAGTTATGTCTGTTGACGTTGTTTTTGTCATTGTCCAGTGTTTGTTTCTGTAGTTCTCATGTTTTCCCATTCATTTGTTCAAAAACGGTGCAGTAATATATTGTTTGATTTTCTGCCAGGCATGTGTAACCTGTAATCTGCAACTTCCATCAGCCACAGTCAGTTCATAATAGATGAATGATAGCTGATGACTCTCTGTGTGACCTAATGATTGCTGGAGTTTTAGAACACATTACCAATAATGCATGAGACTTTGTGAGACCTATACCTCAGGGGTATATCCATTGAAATACATGTCTAAATAATGTATTTTTTATAAATAGCCTAAACTCAACTGCAAATCTGGAGTATCTCATAATAAATATGTACACACAAATTGAACTCATATGTTCTAATACACTGCTACTATGAAAAAATTGTATGCAATGTTTTCTTTGATATACAGTTAAGCCTTCCATCTCAAGCTTGACTATTGTATTTTTTTAAACATCATAACAATTAAAGCTTTTTTTGATCATTAAAGGAACACTCTAGCATACAAATAATAATTGACCTACAGAGCTGTACAGTTTAGCAGAATTCAGCAATGCCTCTATGTTTATGTACTTTAATTGTACTCATTACATTTTGGATTTTCACTTCATTAGTAAATATAGTGCAATAAGGAATTTCTAAAGTTATAGTTCACAAGCACTCATCTCCTAGAGTGGTAATTGTTTCTAAATCTATTTACAAATTAATAATACAACATTTTCATTTTCTCTCTAAGATTAATAGTAGATCATTAGAGAAATTAATTTTAAGATGTGGGAAAGATAAACTTATTTTATTCTATTATCAACATTCATCATTATTACTGCGGCATTTTATTGAAGTTGTAGAACAGATCCGTATGAACCCAATAAGTGAGGACATTACCCAACTAACACAATCATAGGAAGTTACTTATTTAAATTATATCTCAGTACTGGCTTATTAAAATGCAGTGGCAATGAATTACTGCAGTTGTAACAGATTAAAGTTAATTAAATCACCTACTTATCCCATTAAGGCATGATTTAAATGCAATACAGATCAACACTTGAATGTACCTTATAAAAACTGATAAATGAGTATCCCGATAAAACCTTTATACTACTAAAAACAAAAAAATATATAAGAAGAATAAAATGTGTCCATGTTTTGCGTGTTACTAAAAGAAAGGAATCTTGGTTCAATTTTCTTAGTATAAATGATTTTAGTTTAAAGCAATATCTATTAGCATACACATTTCTCATATGTAAAAGGACATTTAAATTTCACAGTATTGCCAATTATGGAGCTATTAACCTGCATTTGATTTTATAACAGAAATTACTTTCCAGAAAATGTTAGTATTTAGTTTAGTATAAGGCCCTATGTTAGTCAATCTTTAAGCTTAAATATTTCACTTTTTTTCTATTTAGTTACATGTCTTACACGTCGGTTTCAGCTTCATTTCTTTTGTATCTCATAGGGTTACTAACTATATTCTTAAAGAGGAAACTGTATCATATACTGGCCCAGGCTCCCCATTAGGCAGAAAATGCACTTGCTTAAAGACTGTAGGGTGCGCCCATTTTCAACACTTACTATCTGCATTTTTACAGTTTATGTGGGCTAGTGGGGGATATAAATGTCTTGAGCCTTGTCCAGTGTCCTCTGTAGTCCAGTCAGCTTCCTATACCTCATAGCAGAGCTGAAGGAACAGTTATCCAGGGTGTAAAACAGTACTCTCTAAGCTCCTCCATGGTCTGCGTGTTAGACTGGATGTTTACAGCAGAGTAAGCATGAATGGCATCACTTGTGTTCTGTCCACTAACAACCTCTCACAGGAAATGCCTTGTGGATGGATTTGGGACAGCATGGAGTGATCCTCACTGTATGACAGCTCCTGCAGTACTACTTGCAATCAGGTTGGGCACTTTGAAAATAACCTCTCAAACTACACATGCCGTGTATAAATATATATTTTCCTTACTTTAAATTTAACCCTTCCAAAACCTAATCAAACTTTTTCCTTTTGCAAATTTATGGAATTAAAGCCTAAACCTAAAACCCTTTACCTCAATCCCATGTTTGATTAATCTTAAAAAATAAACACACCTTGTGCGTGATTATAAATTCAAATTCATTCTAACTCTAAACTAAATCATTCTAAACAACTAATATACCACAACTGTGACCACTCTCAACCTTATACCACAACTATAACCTTTTCAAGCTCTTCACACACAAAAAAAACTGCGTAGCCCCTTAACCTTAACCTCACTTTATCTTTATTTTTAACCCTGCATTCATTTACACAGCTCCATAAACTCACTATATCCATTGATTGAAACACAACACATTACAAGTAAATATATGAACATACATATATACATATGCAGTTGTCAAATTTGAATATATGTTTTTTAGATTTTTATGCCTACAATGTACAGTTAATATGTTAATTGAACTCACATGTTGGAGGGGAAGGGGGCAAGGGACACCTTAGAATTCTACAGGCAACGGACATGTAATACCAGCCTTAATTACCTGAAGTGAGTTGGATTGAAATGCAGTATTAAGACCAGTACACTATAGAGGGGATGCCCTAATTTTGTTTCAGCTTTTGCATTGTTTATTAGCATTCAGAAGCATTATGATGTAAAGTATATTAAGAGAACTCATGATAAAGGAGTAAACCTGATTTGCTTGAAATAAAATAAAAAAAGAAAGAAACATAAATCATTTTTTATTTACTTTAAACCGCACATGTATTGTGAATTTTTGCTAACTTCAAGTGGGATGTTTAAAAATGTCTACTTAAAGGAACACTATAACATTAGCAATATAGACATATTCCCAATGCAATTTTGAAAGAGGAGTATTACCTTTACTCCCTCGCCATTCTAATCTTGTCACAGCTGCTCTGCCTCCGTGGCTGAAATAATCAAGATTGATGATCTCAGTCAATCCAATACTCCTACATAGTGAAGCATTGTGAGGTTCGTGTGCACACCATGCTGCACCAATAAAAAATTTAAAATGGTATCTTTACCCTTCCATAAGAAAAAATAAAAAAAATAATATATATATATATATATATATATATATATATATGTAAAAGGCCTTAGGCCTGAATTTGTGGGAGGAGTTTTCCCCTATATAAACTCTACCCCCCTGACAGGTTGCCATGACAACCAGCACTTCCGTTCCAGTCTTTCCCACCAAATTGCACTGCTCCAGCTCGAAGTTCTGGCCTTCTCTGTCTCCGACCCGGTTTCAGTATCCCAAGACGCCAGCTTCCGACCACGAGACCCGGCACACTTATATACGTACTCATGGGAACATCCTTTCGTGGTGTTCTCACGTTCAGGCCTACCAAATGCGTGGATTGGCTCCCATTGTTCGCATATACTTGTACTGTTCGTTTATTACTGTTTGTGTAGCTTTGTATAATTATTCCTGTGATTTTTAATCACGCTCGCGTATTTCGCTTGTTCCCATACAGCCCGTTCATTCACTTACTCTGTTCATTGATTTGATTCAAGCCGTGCGTTCGTGTACTTTCCCGTTCATACGTCGATTGAATCATATGCTTATTCTTTTAAATTCTTAGACTACTTAGACGCTGACACTTTATATTTCGTCTTCTGCTGCTCTGTTGGTCATTCTCATAAATTCATGGTTCTCATGTTTGTTTAATTTTTGAGGCTTGATGCAGTTTAACTGTTCAGTTTAGCATTTGCTATATTTCACTTAATTCTTGCAGGCACGTCTGTTCGGTTTTCCCTGCACATACAGTTGCAAGAAAAAGTATGTGAACCCTTTGGAATTATATGGATTTCTTCACAAATTGGTCATAAAATGTGATCTGATCATCATCTAAGTCACAACAATACACAATCACAATCTGCTTAAACTAATAACACACAAAGAATGAAATGTTGTCATGTTTTTATTGAACACACCATGACTAATGACATCTCCAAGAGCTAATTGGAGTTTGATGTCAGCCAACTGGAGTCCAATCAATGAGATGAGATTGGAGGTGTTGGTTACAGCTGCCCTGCCCTATAAAAAAACACACACCAGTACTGAGTTTGCTTTCACAAGAAGCATTGCCTGATGTGAATGATGCCTCGCACAAAAGAGCTCTCAGAAGACCTACGATTAAGAATTGTTGACTTGCATAAAGCTGGAAAGGGTTATAAAACTATCTCTAAAAGCCTTGCTGTTCATCAGTCCACGGTAAGACAAATTGTCTATAAATGGAGAAAGTTCAGCACTGCTGCTACTCTCCCTAGGAGTGGCCATCCTGTAAAGATGACTGCAAGAGCACAGCGCAGACTGCTCAATGAGGTGAAGAAGAATCCTAGAGTGTCAGCTAAAGACTTACAAAAGTCACTGGCAAATGCTAACATCCAAGTTAGCAAATCTACAATACATAAAACACTAAACAAGAATGGATATCATGGGAGGATACCACAGAGGAAGCCACTGCTGTCCAAACAAAACGTTGCTGCACATTTACAGTTTGCACAAGAGCACCTGGATGTTCCACAGCAGTACTGGCAAAATATTCTGTGGACAGATGAAACAAAAGTTGAGTTGTTTGGAAGAAACACACAACACTATGTGTGGCGAAAAAGAGGCACAGCACACCAACATCAAAACCTCATCCCAACGGGGGCGGAGCCTAACCGCGAAACAGGAGAGATGCCATTTCTGGTAGCTCCCGACCGGGTACTAAAATCCTCCATAATCCGGCCACTTACCAGACCCATCCTGCTCCAAAACCTGCGGGAACAGACTGGGGACCATCTGCAGCATCCGTTGATGCCTTTCATATACTCCCTAAAGCAGGGGAAGTCGAAACGCAGGTCTGGGGCCTACTACTCACAGGCACCTGTGTACCTCGAGGGGCTCCTCTGCAACCGGAGCCTGTACGGTGATACTGACATGCCTGATTGCCGCATCCCAGCACACACACACCTACCGCCAGCAATGGGACGCAGATCCCAGAAGCCACAGCCTGGCAACAACGCGGAGCAGCGGGACATCGGCACTTTCATGAGGCAAGTACTGACCAAAATGGCAGCCACAGACGGCCCTGAAGGCCCAGACCTCCCAACAACCCCAAACATGCCAAGACTGACCCCCAACCCGCCGCCAGCAACCCAAGGGGAAGCACTGACTACCTCCACAGACATCCCTGGGGGGACAGCCCCTACTACAAACCAGGACATCCATAACATGCAGAATACACTGCTAGAAATACAGAGGCTCCTCACTGCAGACATGGCCACCCTAAAATCAAGCATGAGACAGATCAGTGAGAGGACGACTGTGGCTGAAGGGGACGTGGGAAAAATACGCGGTGAACTAATGTTAATGCAAAACGCAATGCACCAACTCCAAAATGCTCAGCACAACATGGCACTACAAATAACCGTGCAGGAAGACAGACACCGCCACAACAATGTTAAAATCAGAGGGGTACCCCCGCGATCACAACGGAGGAATTACCCCACTATATGAGGAGACTCATTGCCACTCTATTACCTGCGGCCCTAGCCAAAAAGTTCACCATGGCTGGACTGTACCGCCTACCTACCATCACCAAGTCCTCGACCCCAATCACGGGCGATGTAATTGTTCGGTGCTTGTCACCCCAAGACAAAAGCTGCATCATGGCGGCAGTGAAGGGCAAGACTCCATTGTCGTTTGAGGACTCGCATCTAACATTCTACCAGGACCTTACCAAGGCCACGCTACAGTGGCGTAAATCATTGACAACCCTTACTAGCCACCTACGCTCAGCAGGAGTAACATACCGATGGGGGATGCCGAGATCCCTTCTTGTATCCAATAACTGAACTGTTCACAAGCTCTCCACGGAATCCGAAGCAGTGGCACTGCTCCAGGCTCTGGGTCTTGCAGACGCCACACCGGCCACATCTACTACACCTCTCACCCAAGCCTTGGGCCCAGAAGCAGTAATACCGTTTGTGCCAAGAAGCACACCAAGACTCGCACCAGCCACCTGACTGATCAGGGAGAAGACACCGCTCCACGTTTGGAAGCAACCTGCAACAGTTTATATATGTCATGTATTTGCATTTGTACTTTTCGCTTTAGTTCTCTCCGTTGCCAAACTACTAACATGTTACCCTTTGGGTTCTCATACTTTACAAGGCCAGACCCTACTGGGAGCAGTTTAAGCCCTGGCTCGCATGCACATACACATTAGGCGCACCCACCAGAGGTGTACAACCCCCCCCCCCCCCCCCGACGCCCCCTTGGTTAGGGGCACTTACCTCTTTGGGGAACCAAATAGCCCACCTGACACCACCTACTTCATCACTTTGGCTACACAAATGACTGACTCACGCCCAACCCTCGTGTGCTAAGAAGCTACACACCGACACTCTACAACCACCCTCTCGTCACTTACTCGTTACTAACAAGCACCCAGAATGTTAACACCCCACATCCACCCACTATAGCTAGCCCATACATACAGCCTCCAATCAACCTGATGGTGGATTACCATCACATAACCTAACTATGCTAGCATGCACCGACTCCAAAAACGGGGCTACCACCCTACTACATATTATAAAAATGTGCGTAATATCCTCAATGATGTAACAGTCTTTTGCAAGCCTCGCTCGCTGTGTGATGAATGTTACAATGTATTATTACGAATGTGCCTGTCCTTGTTGTCGTGACAAGGCGGGCTTCTGTATAATTCGCTGCGCACCAAAAATAAAGAAATATAAAAACTTAAAACCTCATCCCAACTGTGAAGTATGGTGGTGGGGGCATCATGGTTTGGGGCTGCTTTGCTGTGTCAGGGCCTGGACGGATTGCTATCATTGAAGGAAAAATGAATTCCCAAGTTTATCAAGACATTTTGCAGGAGAACTTAAGGTCATCTGTCTACCAGCTGAAGCTCAACAGAAGATGGGTGTTGCAACAGGACAATGACCCAACGCATAGAAGTAAATCAACAACAGAATGTCTTAAACAAAAGAAAATACACCTTCTGAAGTGGCCCAGTCAGAGTCCTGACCTCAACCCAATTGAGATGCTGTGGCATGTCCTCAAGAAAGCGATTCACACCAGACATCCCAAGAATATTGCTGAACTGAAACAGTTCTGTAAAGAGGAATGGACAAGAATTACTCCTGAACGTTGTGCACGTCTGATCTGCAACTACAGGAAACGTTTGGTTGAAGTTATTGCTGCCAAAGGAGGATCAACCAGTTATTAAATCCAAGGGTTCACATACTTTTTTCCACCTGCACTGTGAATGTTTACATGGTGTGTTCAATAAAAACATGGCAACATTTCATTCTTTGTGTGTTATTAGTTTAAGCAGACTGTGATTGTCTATTGTTGTGATGATCAGATCACATTTTATGACCAATTTGTGCAGAAACCCATATCATTCCAAAGGGTTCACATACTTTTTCTTGCAACTGTATTAAGGGATTTTAGTTCCTTAGACCTAGCTGGCTCTTCCAGATTTTCCCCTCACTTTCTCCATCTGCACGTTTAAATATCTGTTCACTTATTAGCACTTTGCATTGTTTTAAGTCCTACGCACGGTTCAATGCACAGATATTTTCTTATGGTTTTACATGCACCATTTAAATGTAGTCTATTAAAACTTTTGACAGTTTGTCTGGGATTCTGTTCACGAGATACTATTACTAAGTAGTCACACACGATTGACAATAAATTACGCTTGCTCGATAGGTTAAACACTATTTCAGTATACATGTCTTCGTATATATATTTATATATATTTCCTAAAAACTCGGTACTTATTTTGTTCTCCTAGCATACCATGTATTTTAGGTGCTGTTTTGCTACTCATAATTTTTTTTATTGTTGGCTGTCCCTACCCTTAATTGTTGCAGTATTTTACACTATTTTTGCCCCTTTAAATCCTATGGGAAAGGATCTGCACTTTTGAAATGGCACTTCGGATGCAGCCGAAGTGCCGAAGCAGTCGAAGTGGCCACCATTCGACATACGAAGAAGTGGCAGCGGCCATTTTAATTCAGTCAAATGCATCCACGGGTATTTGGTCGTCGAGTTCATGAAACTCAAAACGGACACGCTGCTGAACTTTAACTTCTCCAGACTGTTGTAACGGGGTGATTAGATGGGGTGATTATACATTGTATCTATGCCTCACCACAATGTAATCACTAGGTTCGAGCTCAAAAAATAAGCTAATTAAGAATGTGGAACTTAAAAATATTTGAATGTAGAAAGAGAAAGAAAATTAAGAAATAAAGAAATATTGAACTAAAATGAGGTGTGTTTAATGGATGTCTAGCATTTTGAACATTGCAATTATCATTAGAAATTGAAGTGCAGTATATTCTAGCTTCTCTACTTTTACAACTTAACGTCAAATTTCAATTAAAACAGTAGATTTTTACATAAGAACAATAATGGAAATCATATTAAAAATAACTCCTACTCTGCTGAGAAATGACAAAATAACAATAATAGAGATATGTATTCATTACACACAAAGGTTAATTTGTTTATAGCAATTTGGAGCAATTCACTAAATGCACTAATTGTAATTGAGCGAGCCAAACAAGATTGATCTAATTATCTGCACAATTTAAGCATATACAAATGAATTCAAATTGGCCTCATATTGGGGCTAAATGATCCAAATGAACCTGAGCTAGATCCTAATATGAATTAGGAACTGCATGTGAACAAAGTAATAAACAAAAAAGAAAAAAAGAATAAGAAAACAAAGAGACCATTCACAGGGCCCTAGGTCTACTGATGTCCAGGAGAAAGCTGGAAAAAAGTGGGCTAAAAAGGAAAGGACCACCATCACTGACAGTGTGAGGTTCAGGGACCAAGTTTATATGGGAAGCATGGCTTCCCATTCATTACATACTTATTACCTTGCTGATGGATTAGAATAATATTCTCTTAATCTAGGTGTCTCCAAGAACTCCTATTAATCCAGAAGGATCTGTATTATGGACCTCAATTCTCTCATTGTATTTACACTGGAAATCTGAGCATAGAACTTCTCATTGCTCCAACCCCTTTCTTCTGGGCAGTAAAATGAGACCAATATAGGTTCAGGTGTCCCAGAGTTAGAATTGGCTTAACACACTTCTTTTATCATGGGTTTCTGGTAACTCACATTAATACAGAAACATTCTGGAGACATTGGCTATTTGCAGATTTACTTAAGTAAAAGGCTGTCAGTATTTAATTTATCCAACATATTATGTATCATTTGTTCAGAAGTGTTTGGAAAATCAATAATATTTCCATGTGAACCAACATAAAGCACAGGAATTGGACATTTACCAATGACCGCTTAGGTGATTGGGGACCCCTGTCCCCCCAGGGGGCAGAGGAGGCATGTAATTATTTGTTGGTACCAAAAGACAAGTAAAAATGGCGCTAAAACTAATGTGTACAGTACAATATAAATATAAAGCAGCACTATATATCGTGAAAAAGCTCCTCTCACATAAATTGCAAAAACCAAAAATAAAGTGCGCTGTGCCTTTAAGACCATCAACAATATTAGTGAATAATTTTCACACAAATATTAAATAACAATAATAAATTTTCAAAAGGTTATATGAAGTGCACTGTGCTTAAACACTACAAATCAAATTAAGTGATATGAATATCACATACATATGTGATATCTTAAAAGTGCATTAGTGTCAAAACACATAAGTGCTAAATGAAAAATAAACTCACTTTTAAAAGTTTTGTGGTTGCTTCTGTTAGCACCTCAGTGATATACTCAACCGAAAAAAACTCATAGGGCAATATGCATAGAATTAAAATACTGAAATTATAAATCAAAACACTCACAAGAGTAGAGCAATTTAGTCTGCTCTGAACTGTATTGGCATCTCGATATATAGAGGCTTGAGGCTGTGATGGTAGTTAAAATCCTTTATTAGACACTCCAATCATTAAAAGTAGTCGCAATTAAGTCCCAAACTTAATTTGATTTGTAGTGTTTAAGCACAGTGCACTTTATATAACCTTTTGAAAATTTATTATTGTTATTTAATATTTGTGTGAAAATTATTCACTAATATTGTTGATGGTCTTAAAGGCACAGCGCACTTTATTTTTGGTTTATGTAATTATTTGTGGCACTGGAAAATAGTATGTTCACCCCTCTATTTTATAATTAGACTCTCACATGTTGTCCATGGGTGAGGGCTGCTGGGACATTAGGTCCTTCCACCTTTACAACTAGTGCTCCAACCCATCACCCTAAGGGCCCCTCCATTACTAAAAATATTAGTTTCCACACCCATTGCCAATGGATGAGGGCCAGCCTTTAATATTATAATTAGGACCCCCAGCCAGCACTAACATTCACTAGGTCCTCACCATGAATATCATAATAGCCCTACCTCATGAGCACGAGTGGGCATACAAGGTGGACTTTGTCTATCCCCTTTCATTTTTACTAGCCCCATCCCCATGACTGGGCAACAATGGTTGCTAAGGTTCTAGTTTTAAACATTTAGCAGACATGTTCCCACCTGCAGCATGGCAGTTGGGTCAAATGGAGGTAAAATAACTTTATTATAGGAATTTGGGCATCTTATCAATGCCCATAGGATTTTAATTTAAATATTTTTTAAAACTTTTTTTTATTGTGGCAGCTGGCTAGCATGCACTCTCTTGACTCGCCTATGCATTTTAACTATCTGCTTTCTTGCTGCTAACGCTGCAAGCAGGAACATTTTTTTTAATCTAGGCCTGGATTGGAAGCCAGAATTTGTTCTATTCAGTCCACATTTCAACCGTTAGATGGCGTTTGGGCCAGTTGAAATCAAAACCAAATTCAGGTCCATTCTGGTACTGAATTCAGGTACGGGGCCATTTAGACATGTGAATAACCCCATAGATGTCTGTTTTCAAAGCATGACATTTTGATTCTTTAAGGTTATTTTTTTTGCAGGCACTTTATTGTTTTAAATTAAATTAGCTCATCTTGGGATACTATATATTTTTTTGTATGTCAGGTGAAAATTTATACCTTAGTAAGTTTCCATCAATAAGGTATGGTGTGTTGGAAAAAAAAAACCTTTACACCTAAAAATAAAGTAGAAAAACTCAAAGAAAGCTACTTTATATGTGTAGTAAGCACATAATAATTCACCACAGTCTTTTTTTAGTCATTAGTCTTCTGTTTATCAAAGGTCTGCAGTAGAAGAAAATGATAACAGAATAGTTACATTAATATGAATTGAATCATGGTATTCACACACAATATCTCATTAACACCTAATGGAATGGTATAACATTGAAACATCAGTGAAGGACACTTTATTATGAATGCTCTAATCATCAAAAATATAAATAGCATACATGATAAAGGTGGGATAATGTTTACGAATTTCATGAATGTGCAAGTTTGTTAAAAGAGTGATAGAGAATTAACGTGCTACTGATTTTCAACCTACACCATTGCAGGAAATAATAGCATTTAATAATTGTATTTTCACAGTTGCTAAGCGTTCAGGGAACAGACAAAGGGAGATGTTAACACATTCATTACTGATAAACACCTCCTTGCAAAAATATAAATACATTCAAAAGAAACATAAGGTGCAAGTCAAATGAACTTAAAGGGGATAGAATATAGTGTGGGCAAGGACACAAATTGAAGATGAGTTTTTTTTCCTTATTCATTGGCAAGGCTGTTTTAGAGACACTCTTTTTTTTTCTCGTAGTAAAGCAACCCTGAAATATTTGGATAATTTGTTGGTTTGATACACACCAGTTTCAATTATAAAATAAAAGGAATTATAAAATAAAAGGAATTTATTTACTGCTTGAATATGCATTAAGTGCAATGAATATAGTTCATTTGAAGTAACCAGCTAAAACATAAATTCTTGGACTGGAATTTGATATTAGAGGTGAAGAGTCTCCTATTCTTGGACTGAGCATGATTTTGTTTGCACTGATATGTCAGTATATTTGTTGTTAGTTTCTTGGGAAAAAGAAACAAAGTGATACTTTGCTTCAATAATATTTTCCCAATTGTGTTGGGATATTGTTGTTAATGTAAATTTTCTTTTTTTCTATATGTTGTTTAAATAAACAAAAATTTCAATAAAAATAATAATAATAATAATAAAAATGTGCAATGAATATAGTTTGTTTAATGCTTGCATAAAAGTTGGACATGTCATTTAAAAAAAATTGCTAAAAATGTTTTAAATATTTATTTGCTTATATTCTAACTAATGTTTGATAAGAAAAAAAAGTCACTGGAAACATTTTCCTTTAAATCTTTCTAATGGTACATCTAGGGATGAACCACCTGTTCCATCCCAGATACTGAGGCCCAAAAATAATTTAGTCCACCACATCTGAAATTATTTGGTTTGTTTGTCTTGTTATTAAATGTTGAGATATATTCTGTTAGTTTTCATGGTTATTGTGCTTATTTAGCACTTGGTCTCAGAATAGATTTATGTCATGATAAATGTCATCCCTGGTATGTTAGAGCATTCATCAGTTGAACGGCAAACTCAATGAATCCTTTATCTTTGAGCACACAACACATTGCATTATTCTTAAAGTAGTCAAGAAATAAAAATGTAAATGTATATGTTTCAGTCATTACTTTAAGAATCCTTTCCTGTCTTATTGTTGGACAAAAGTATTGATGACAGACCTCAAATTAATATTGTTGGATAAGCTTTCCAACTGATTTAATATTTTTTATATCATTTGTATTGTAATATTTTCATATCATTTGATATATCTTTTATAGTGTAAATTTTTTGACATTTTAATATGTTTTAAAACATATTTTAAATTGTATCCAAAAGTATCAAATATTTTAGAAAGTTTTTAAAACAATTTTAAATTGAGTCCTAAATTTTAAATATATGGCCCAAATGTCATAGAGAAACAACACTGGAGCAAAAAAACAAAGAATACTGGGTTTTACTGACTACATCTCATGTTTCATTGCTTTAAAATGCAAGAAGAAAGGCAATCTCTCCCCTATCGAGCTCGTTTTGTTTTAGACAAACTAGAATAGCTTGTTTGAAACAAAGTATATATGGTTTTCCTTTTGTTAGAACATTTCTGGCAGAAGCCTAGATTTCATATTTGAGATAAGCTTTTCAACTTATTTAATATTTTTGGTATGTTTTTCAAAATATTAAAATATAACAAATATAATATTATAATTTTTATAAAAAAATATTAAAGTATTAACATTATTTTCCAAATAAATAATCATTTTAAATGTTTATACAAAAATACAAAATCATTTGAATAGTTTATACAAAAATATTAAATCAAGGTCATTGTCTGAAATATCAGTTGTAGAAATACCGTTATCACATACAGTATTTGTTACAAAAAAACTAAATGAAAATAGTCAAATAGCAATCTGTCTTTTAAGAATGACAGCAAAATGCTTATAACTATAAGTATTGATAAAATGTATATAAGTGGGTCTCATGCCCACATAAAGTAAGTTACTCCAATCTATTAAAATACATTTCACATTGGTAAAGCAACCTATAAATAATCCCTCTGTATTAATAGACACTTATTCTTCTCCTCCTGATTGCTAGGATGCATTAATAAATTGTGTAGTCCATACCTGATTATTGAATGGTAGGAGGGTAACCCATTTAAACTGTCCTTGCTCATACACAGAGTTACATGAAGAAGCCCCAGAAGAGCAGTTTGTTTCTTTAAAGTATAAAAATCATTTCTATACAAAAAAATACGGTAAGTGAGAATTTGTGTAATACATTTAATTTTGCATTACTTTGCAAAATTAATATTAATATATATATATATATATATACACAAGAGCTTAAGAAGGTAGAAGGCATTATTGTTATTATTATTAATTAATTTATATGTATATATTTAAGTATGTGCCAAAAGTTTGGACTATATAAAATATTGATTATTGACATTATATCAATGAAAAATGACAACTCATTGTATATCAAATAACTAGTGTCTATCATATCTCAATTCCAATTTAATGGGATGAACACTAATGGATGTGCGTAATCAAATTTTAAATAGGGACGGAAATAAAAATTGTGCTTTCGTCCATAATGAATATGCTATATATGAGGCATGCAGAGAAGAGTCTATATGTGCATTTTAATAATTAGGAACTTAATGCAAGCATAACATAATATTGTTAAGCTAAGAAGGTCGCATTATAGGGAGACTATAACAAAGGACACAGTTTAATGTAGTCTGGTACAAAAAGACTGTCACTGCAATTTGCTGACTGCAAACACTGACTTTTCCGGGAAAAGATAGTGTCTAAATGTGTCCCTGAGGCCACTAGAGGGGCTTCCTGGTGTGATTCTGGAATGTCTACAGGCTTAAAAAATGTTCAATATGGATGCTAAAATGTTGCTGCATCTTGTTCCTTAAATATAGACGACCTATTTAGGAAACTACTCGATGTGCCTAGGTTCTATATTCTATTTACACATTCTGAGGACTTGCCTTTCTTTTCTGGAGCAACACTGAGGGGCCAATTTTATGAATCATTTGTGAACTATCTCTCAAATTTGCTAAACTGTAATGTCTGCAGGACAGATGTTTGGTGTATTTATGCACAGCATGGAGACACAGGACTTTCCTAATAAAGAGGTATTGATTTAATTGGCGCAACAAAGCTGCTGTTTCTATTCCTGCTATTCATTAAATAAAAGTACACTATGCTATTTTTGGAGAGTGATGGACCATTGTTTTTTTTGTTTGGAATGCATTGCTGGTGTGGCAATATCAGTGGTCTATACAGCAACCCACTTTGGTAAGTGCTCATCTATACTTTGCTATACGAGGACAAAAGATTATTGATAGCCTATAAATTATTACTAATATATTGTTAAATATTTTATTATTGGAACAATATGGTTGAGTCAATTTCCACAACTGACTACAGCACATATCCAGTAATAGTTCTTACACTATTCAGCTAAAGATTCCTGCTGAGATCTGCCATTGATTAAATCAGTGCAATTTCTTGTTGAGCGTCATGTACTGGATAATATCTTGTGAAGCACCATGCCTTGTACAGAACATTGATTTAGAGTTCTGATTACCTTATGCATTATGATGAGATAATTCTTAATTGTTTACAATTAATAATCAATACCCTAAAAACTAGGAAGAACGTGTAACTGGGTGCTAAACACCTAAAGCACAAAACATAAGGATACTTTTAAATATTAAAAGCATCACATCATAATTTACACTATTCAACACAGAAACTATATTAAGCATATGGGACTACACCAAGCATAATTTCTGATGTGACAAGCTTTTGTTTTCTGCATTTCATATACTTTGGCTTCAGCATATTTTATATTTGTATTAATTTCTGCATATATGTCTTGCATTTTGCAGTATGTCCTCTTTCACCATACAAACATATCAAAATGAAGGAAACAAATGTGTTGCATGTTAAAGCAGTCAGCCAAACCTATGGAATCTATACTTTAGAGATTGCTACATTCTAATGAAAAATGTACACATTTTTACACTTTTGCCACAAAAAAATCTAAATGCTAAGTAATTTGTACAGTATCATGTCAATCTTAGGAAAGAAAATGGATTTGGTTTATAAAAAAGTGAGCAGTCACGTTGACGAATGCAGTGATGCACATTGGAAAAATCATATTTTAAAGATAAAGCTGTCATATTATATTGCTAAAGTGAAATGTAAAAGTGTTTCATGCAGAAATGAAGACATAGCGCAATGCTTTCTTGCAATAACTTACAGGTTTCTAGCTCTTGAATGAATAATAAATCAGCAAATTGATTTTATCAATATCTAGAGGGAATGTATTTATATTAATGTAGAGCTGATATTGTTACTAGGCTGTTGATGAGTGTCACTGTATTATAATTTCCTTCTGTTTTCGCCTTCTGATGTCCTCACAGTTTCTACAAAACAAAAGTATTGTTTTTTTCATCCTGCATTCCTTTCACCCACCATTGAAACCGCATTCTATTCTCTAAAAAAACACTGACCGTTCCCTCCTCATCAACAGCCATCAATCTGGGCATCATCTTTGACTCTTCCTTGCTAGATCAATCCCAACTTCACATTCTCTTCTGCCAAGCTCCTTATCCAATCTCTTTACTAATCCTTAAAACCACCCTGATATCCATGTGCTCCTTTCCAATTCTGGTCATTCTCACTCCTAGTCTCCTACTATTGGAAAGCTCCCACTTCATATCCAGTTGGTCATATTTTTTCTCATCTTTTTGCAAACCTCCGAAGGCACACATGTTTATCTAAACATTCCTTCATGCTTAATATCTTAAATCAAATCATACTGTGTAGGCTGCTGTTTGCCATTGCAAATCTAACCCCTTAAGGACTGAGCCATGTGTAATTTGCCTATTGTGCACCCACACTTATTATATATCATTTTATTAAGTGGAAACAGGGCTTTCATTTAACATCAAATATTTAGGTATGAAACATAATTTAATAAGAATAAAATATAAAAAAAATGGGAGAAAATAAGAATTTGTAATTTTTTTTGTTCTACATGACATTCTAATTGTAAATGTCATAATACTGTTTGCTTTTACTGCAATAAAATACACATATTTGTGTTCAGCGATGTCTCACGTGTAAAACAGTACCCCCTATGTACAGGTTTTATAGTGTTTTGGGAAGTTATAGGGTCAAATCTAGCATGTTACATTTTTCAGTTTTTTTCACATTGAAATTCGCCAGATTGGTTACTTTTGAGACCGTATTGTAGCCCAGGAATGATAATTACCCCCATGAGCAAAAGTAGACAACCCAAGGTATTGCAAATGGGGTATGTCCAGTCTTTTTTAGTAGCCACTTCTTTACAAACCCTGGCCAAAGTTAGTGTTAATATTTGTGTGTGAAAAATGCAAAAAACTAATTTAAACGCCAATTTTGGCCAGTGTTTGTGACTATGTGGCTACTAAAAAAAACTGGACATACCCCATTTGCAATACCTTGGGTTGTCTACTATTGCAAATGGTATGCCATCATGGGGGTGATTTTCATTCCTGGGCTACCATACGGTCTCAAAGGCAACATAACCAATCTGGTTCAAGGTGAAAAAACTGAAACACAAGCCTTATATTTGACTCTCTAACTTTTGAAAACACCATACAACCTGTACATGAGGGGTACTGTTATACTCAGGAGACTTCGCTGAACACAAATATTAGTGTTTCAAAGCAGTAAAATGTATCACAACAATCATATCACCCGTGTAATTGCCATTTGTGTGTGAAAAATTAAAAAAATGTCACTTTCACTGACAATATTATTGTTGTAATACATTTTACTGTTTTGAAACACTAATATTTATGTTCAGCGAAGTCTTCAGAGTCAAACAGTACTCCCCGTGTCCAGGTTTTATGGTGTCTTGGAAAGTTACAGGGTTAAATATAATGCTAGCAAATTAAAATCCCAGGACTTTTGGCCGGTTTGTCAGGCAGGTCCCATATATTGTAATTAATAAAATGACCTAATTATGTAAAATTATTACATAAATATATACATAGAATTATTATATTATATACACGTGTGTGTCTATATATATATATATATCTATATATCTTGATAAAGACCTGAGGGTCGAAATGTCAATTTTTTCTCCTCTTCACTGAATAAATGGTTTCAACAAGTCCTCTGGAGTGCTCTCCTCACTGCCTGTATATATATATATATATATATATATATATATATATATATATATATATATATATATATATATATGAAGAGAAAAGTGCTAGTGCGCATCAAACATATAAAGACACCTCCAATCTATTAAAGTGACTTGCAATATGCAAACAGTGATAATTTTGAAAATCCCAGAAAAAGTGTGTAAAACCAAACACTGACAGGTGTATACTTATAGCCTGCCAGTAAATACAGCTGGATACTATAGTAAAGGAGACAAAAAAAGGAGGGGGGACAACAAGAAGCACTCCTAGTGCAATAAAGTTATTAATATAAAAATATATAAAACTATCTCTAAAGATAAAAAACTCACAAGTGGAGAGTGGTATAAGCCCCACTCATGGCTATCATGCCCAGGGAGGATCAGCCCCTTGGGTACGTGGGATCCAAATTAATGCTCTGGTGACCACTGTGTCAGACGTAAAAAATTATTCACATAAAGAAACTCCAATCAGCAAACATAAAAACGGCAAAGTCCACCGCAAGCTCACCACACCATATGGGGATCTGATGCTGTAAAGAGGATAAAACTCTGATCCTTCTCCCGTTCGGAGTGGTGTCTCTCGCCGGTGGATGTATCACAATCACTTCCGTGTATGTCGATCACGTGGTCACGTGACGCGTTTCGCCCCGCCTCTTGGGACTTTCTCAAACGACCATAATCTCCTCCCACTGAAGAACATGTTATATACCATATGTCCTAAGGCCGTGATCCAATCGGCCATTTAACCTCATTAAATTCATATTAAAAGTCTGTTATCACTCTGTTGTAAAAAAAACCCTTTACTTTGAAACATCTAATGCAGTCCTGCAATTCCCTAAAAAAGTTATAGACAGTATTCCATATAAAAACATCATATATATATATATATATATATATATATATATATATATATGTATATAATTTTTTAAAAAAATGTAAATTTATATATAGGTATATATATATATATATATATATAGTGATATATACATATATACTTATGTATGTATATATATATATATATATATATATATATATATTATTTTGTTCTACGTGTATTTTGATATCAATATGTATATATATATATTCATTTTAAAATACAGTTAGAACAAATTTACACATATATATTTTTTATTTATTTTTTATTTTATTTTTTAACATATTTACATATTTATTTATTTTATTTTATTTATATATATATATATATATATATATATATATATATTATTTATATATATATATATATATATATATATATATTCAATAAATATCATTCTACATGTATTTTGATATTTATATATATATATATATATATATATTAATATTAAAATATACTTAGTTTATGTGTATTTATGTGTATGTATGTGTATGTGTATGTGTATGTGTATTTATATATACTTAGATCATATACATATTAAATATATATTATCTAAGTATATTAAATATATATTATCTAAGTATATATAGTTTAATTTTACACTGTTTTAAATGGTTTTAAAAACATTTTCAGGCAGCAGGGCGAGTACCTGTAATTGCAGGCAGTCGCCCTGCTTGCATTGCAATGGACGGCCAAGGATGGAGGGGGACTCCCTGGGCTGACAGGTGAGTCCCCACACCGTGGACATAGGACGGTGGGGACGTCCTATGCCGCCCCCTGGCGTTTAGAGCCGGGTCCCCAAGAATGGAATAGCATGCCTGCTGTCCTCAAGGGGTTAAAAATGCTCTTTACACTGATGTTTCTAAAGCTAAAGTCCTATTCTTACTAGTTTTAGCTGTCTGAACTGGACATTCACTAAGTAATCACATTTCAGTTATCATGGCTCTGGCTGGTGTGAGTTTGTTTAACAAGTTAAAGCTTTGGTACCAGGAGTTACTGTGCAATAACAAGTTGAGTTCCCCTGTTTTATATAGATATAAGAGTTGTTTGGATGAGCAACTACCCTCTTTTGTTTTCTAAAAACTAGCAAGCACTGATGTGATGATGTCACATCTATGTTCATATGAGATTACAACTGATAGCCATCAGCTGGTTAACAAGGTATTTATTAATCTGGTATATGATTAATTACATGATTTTCCCCTCGGAAAGGCATCAGTGGATGATGCAATATTGGGGTAGGATTTCAGGCATGTGGGTTTCACCTCAATAGTTGACTTGTGTTGTAAATATATGTACTAGGCCTATGCCACTATTGTGATTTTTTTATGCAGATTTTAGTAACATATTGAAAATAAGGGTTTGTGAGTAAGGTAAGCCAGTATGAAGTGCTTCTGGCATGGGCAATTGTACATTGTGAGTTGTCAACAGACATGATAACACATGATAAGTTGTTGCAAATGACCAATAACATGATCATTAGAAATCAGTAAGATGAAGTATATGAAAGGAAGGAGGTTAAATAATATATTAAAAGATTAGGTAATACCACATCTCGAAAATTAACATGCCTCTTGATTGTAGTGATGGAGATACTGAAGGATTTCATCTTCTTAATATAAGAAGTAAAGTGATGCTGGTATTGCTCAATACGTGTGTTAGCTGTAAAAAGTATCAACATTGGAGGGGGTCTAAGAAAATCTAACATTCTCAAAACAATGATTCAAAAGAATGTTCATCTTAAATTTGTTAACCCCTTCTTAATCAAAAGTTTTCCTGAGATTACAGGTGTTTTAGGCTCTTTTTCTATTTGTTACCCCATAGATTAATGTTTTCCTTTAAAGGGTACTTATAATTGATTTGAAAAAAGAAGAATACTCAACAGCATATGATAGTGAAAGTAATGGAAGTATTTTCTGCAACCTGAGAAATATAGAATTGTAATACCAGTAAATGTATCCTATTATTGGAATCCAAAACATAACTACCTTTGTCCAATCAGTTTTTAATATTACACACACTATTCACGTTACACTTGTTGTTTATTTTCACTATTGTATAACGTTTTTCAATTTGAATCAATAAAGTGACTATTATTTTTTTCCTGCATAAGTGATAAGAAAAAATAGTGTTCATTTCTAAGGTCTAGCCTCCTAGTGGGGCAAGTCCTCATTTGTTTTCATTTGATGTTCAATAATAGTGTAAACCCCTGGCTGATTAAGGCATCACAAAGGGAGAAACTAAATATTTAGAAGTTGTGGTGACAGGGAACAATGTGTCAAGGTGTACATTTAGAGAGTAGATAAGGTCACAAAATTCTGCCCCTTCGGGAATCAAAATATGTCCAGCCTTTGTGTAGTGCTATAGTAACTCTTTAGATTTGCATGGATATATATATTTATATATATATATATATATATATATATATATATATATATATATATATATATATAAATTTATATATCTCGTGTGTTATATATCTTGGAATCATAGAATCCCAAAATAGCAACATGTGAGGTGCTATCTTCCAATAGCCACATGTCACTGTGACATATACTTTAGCAAAATAAAAGTTCAATTTCAAGCCTACCTTAATATATATGAAATAGTAGATTCTCAAAACACTGCAATGATAGCTGACTATTTATGGCACATTTTTAATTTAATGATTATCCAATTCTGTTTTACTTATTGTAACATATTTATGCAGCAATGATAAAAAGGTACATCCAATTACCACATTTTTCCAATATTACACTGTGATCCATAGTTTATTTTAGATGCTATCCCTTTTATGGAAAGTGCTCTAAATTGTGTGAATATTGTCTAAAAGATTAAATTTGTATTTTTAACATTTTTGGCACATGAGATCTGTTTTATTTTTAATTTTTTCTATGAATGTTTTCTATGAATGTTTTCTATGAATGTTACTGTAATGACTTCATTATCTGTTTTATCTGTGCTTAAAAACTCTAGCTATTATTCACTTTTTTATTCCTGATATGTATGTATGCATTCATGTGTTTATTTATTTATGTATTTAAATATGTAATCATTTTTGCTTACTGGAACTATGACAAGCTCAGTTTAGCATGATATAATTTATTTTTTGTCTTACTTATCCCTTTAGTAACATTGAAATAAAATAAATAATTTGACTTTAGTATGCAAGTATATGATAGTACCATGTCATTTCCAAGTGATCAGACAATTATGTTAGAGCAGTCTTTTTTTTTTTTTTTTTTTAATCATGGATTTTCACATATTTGTTTAAGTATATATTGGGCTAAAATGTGCATTTGTGACCAGTGCAAAAATGAGAGTAAATATTGTTCTGTATAGTTGGTATTAAATTTAGAATTGGGATGAAGGAACATATTTCCCAGCTTTTTCTTTGCAATATTTCTTCCAGTCATTGCTTATTAACTCTGTGCCCAAGTTCCTGAAATTGCATATAAATTAATACTAGCTTCAGGAGAAGCTAGGTATAAAATATATAAAACGCAGAAATAAATTCTGGAACTCATTAACGTGTACTTTAGAAGTTTTAGTTTTAAAAGCTTTACGAATACACACAAAGAGTATGGGATTAATTTTATAGGAACTGCGCTTACATATTTAATAGTTCATCCCTTACTGCTATATTTCTGCCTGATTTGATTTACAAGTAATCCAGTGTTTTATTAATCTTACTACCATGAGACCTGAAAGCTAATGCAAAGTAGTTTTACAAACCACTGAAATAGTGAAAGAGTAGTTCCCCCGGGTGCTTTAAATGGCAAAAGAGAGCATCACATGAATCAGATGAAATCTAACATGACAGATGCAAAGTTTTTAATATACATCATTCCTACTCTATACCATATGAACATATGAACAAGCTAATGGGTGTACTAACTTTAAACTTACTAATTGGTCTCGATTTTTGTTAGCTGTTTCATTCATTCATTTATTTATTTATGCTTCTTTTGATCTTTAAATTTTAGAAATGTAAAATGTATTGTCAGACTCTAAAATGGTTATGTTTAACTACTTGTACTAGAATTTGAAAAGTCTTACTTGCTTATTTGATAATCAACCTTATTTGCTAAAATGCACATTATGTATTGCTGCTACTTATCATTTTGATGAACAGCAAAATACCGTCTTCTTAGTCCTCTTAAAGGCTCCCAAAAGCCACTGGTCTCAACATTCTTGTTGAGACCTGCAATTTCTGGATACAGACTTTCAAGCAAAAGTACCCCTTAATTTAATGAAATGTTCACTGTTTTCACATTAATGTATCAGCCTAAAGTTCAGATCTAGGGATATGATTAGAATTAGTTAATATAAGGATTGGAGTTGGGGTTAGAATGATTTCTAAATCTAGGGTACAGGTTAGGTTCACAATTAGGATAAGAATGATCTTTAGGGTTGGAATGAGAATTAGGATTTGTTTAGGAAAGCCAGAGTATTATTTTATGGAAATTAGAAGACAGGCATAGTGGGGAAAATGAAAATAAGTAGATGAAGAAAATGATTTAGGAAGATAATTTTATGTATTTCATTATGCAGATGTCATTCTATGCTGATACATATGCCATGGTGTCACAAATATTGCATCATAGTTTGGTTCTGTCATGTTTTGTGGCACAGATAATGTTAAATAATGAGATATAATTAGATAACATATCTTGATATTCAAATCACTGGAATAATTAAGCAAAATATAACATACATTTATATGATATGATATCAGTAGTGAGCAGGTGGCATCTGCTGAATTAAGATGTATTGGCAGCTGCTGATGTTAGAAAGCATCAAACACCTTAATGCTGAATTTGCTGCTGGTAACTGGTTACATATTGGGATGGAGGAATACACCAATGTAATTCATTGAGGAAAACTTGCAGTGCTAAGGTGTATTGATTAGCTACTGTCCAGTGGTGAAACCAATGGGAATTGTATACTTTAGTGTGCCATTTCCAGTTAGGCAGCTAGCATATAGTAAATTCAAAAGTTTCAAGATTGACCCACTTACATGCTCTGAAGAATATCTTAAAACATATATTCACAATATTATGTAAATAGAAAAAAAAAAATATATATATATATACCTAAATGATGCACTCTAGTATCATGATCACCTTCTACTACATTCTTTTTTATGCAAATCACCTACATGGCAAAAAAAACCAATAACATTAAATTTAAAAAGTAAAAAAACAAACTTACTTTCTGAGTTTCATTTCCCATAAATTACATACTACTAATTTTCATCAAAGGAGCAATGTGTATTTCAGCAGTCCTCCACTTTATTTAACTTGCTTCATATTCTTCCAAACAATAATAAGAATCAGGAACTGCTACAAGTTAAAGGAAAATTCCAGGTACCATATCCACTGCAGTGCACTGTAGTGGTAATGATGTTAGTTTTGCCCTGATGTCCCCCTCCTCCCAATTGTAAGGAGTCAGTTTGACATATTACTGGGTCAAATCTGGGATCACTCCACACCTCCCCATCTGCCCTACTGCCTGCTAAGAAGTTTCTATTAACAGTACAGGGCTAGCTCATTGGCTGAGAGTGTCAACTGATTGCTCGCAACCAATGAGCTAATCCTTGCACTGTCAGGCTTAACTCAATAACAATAGGGAGGCAGGAGAGTAGTACCCAGCAGACCCCAGGTAAGAAGCCAAGCTGTTAGAAAACAGTTTGACTCCTTACATTTGGGGGTGAGGTGTCAGGACACTCCTGCCTCCATAACCACTGAAGTGGTTATGGCACTTGAAGTCATCCATCAACACTTTGAACATGGTGGGGTTAACAGATTAGCATACTTCCTCACTCCTCTAATTCTATGAGTTTTTGGACACCTCAATACAAGAAACAGTGCGCTTTAAAAATATCCACCAAGCAAGGTTTTAAAACATCAAATTGCAATGCTTGTGGAATGATAATCTTGGACACTTACAATATTATGTTGCTAACAAAATATCCAACAAGCAGAAAAAAGAATGCAACTGACATTGATGTAGCTTTCTATGTCTAATAATTTTTCCAGAATTTTGGAAGACTTTACCATTTTTAGTAGGGATATGCATGGGCAAAAAATTTGGTTTGGTTCGAAAATTCGGTTCGAAAAAGTAAAAAATGTGTCTGCTTCGGCAATTCGGACCAATGGCATTTGGTTCGGTATGGTACTTCGGAATTCTGGCAATTCGGAACTTCGGCAATTTGGACCCTAACCCTAACCCTAAACCGTAACCACTTGTGTGCCACTTTTTAGAAATCCGAAACACTTCGGAACATCAGTAATTTGGATGTTCGGGAATTAAGTTCGGTTCGGCACTTCGGAAATTTGCCACTTTAGCAGTTCAGCATTTAGAACTTCGGACATTTGTAAGCATCCGAATGTCTAAATTCACGAAATTTGTCCGAAGGTACATTCGGTAAAGAAACAAATTCCACATGTCTAATTTTTAGTTTATAATTAATGGAAAGAGATTCATATTACAGGCTACCAATGACACCATTTTGACTTGGTTCCTTTTTGTGAGCTCCATTTGATTTAACAAACAGTAACCTACTAAGGACTTAATTGTCACTGTGTGTAGTAATAAGTGCTGATGAAATCTTCAATTTAGACTAATGCATTAGGAAATCATCCATAGTTTGTTCCTATATGTCAGGGCTCCGCAGGCGGCTGTGAGGGGAGGCTGCAATCCTCTCGCAGCACTCACCCGCGGTCCGCTCTCCCCTTACTGTCAGCGAGCGGCGTCCTCTCTTCTTGACACGCCGCTCGTGTCCTCCTCCCCTCCTCCCAGCGGCAGCATGTATAACGCTGCACGCTGGGAGCCGGCACAAATATCTGAATGCCGGGGTCACTCACGTGACCCGGCGTTAAAGCTACAGCACAATAATCACAGTGGGAGGTATGGAAATCCCCCACGTGTGATTGTTAATTCTGATTTGAAGTTATCCAATCAGAATTAAGCACAGGATTTAAATACTTACCTTTCCTGTCTCTCAGTGCCCTGTTGTGGTCTTTGATACCTGTATTGCTTTTTGCTCGTGTGTCTCTCTGGTTACCGTATATTTGGCTTGTGATTCGATTCTCCTGCTTTCTCCATTCCTTTGACCTCAGCTTGTTTCTCGTTCTCCTGTTTTCTGGCTCCCTTTACTTGGCTTGTTTCCTGACTATTCTTAGTGTGCTTAACCCGGCCATTCTAAGGACCGGTACTGCACCCTTTACTATCTGTGATCTGTTAGCGTGTTAGGTTCCCGAATCGTGACACCATAAACACTCTGATAAAAGTTTTTTTTCATTCTCTATGCACTAATTTTCCCACATTGCTTTTGATGTCTTAATATTTGAAAGGTTGGTTCCCCCCATGATACATGAAGGTGGCTTTGATAAGCATTAATATCGTATGTACATATCATCATATCACACATATTAAGGTGGAGAAAAAATAAATTAAAATTAAATAAAAAGATCACAAAAACACAGCCAATTAACTACAGTTAATGATGCAAGTACTATATTAAAACTATATAAACCTTAACGTAGATGTCCTAGCTTCATGAAACTTAGAAATGGAGGACAGGAGAGAGAAAGGAATATACTAGAAGGAGAAGATTGAGATACATAAACATAAATAGAGCATACTGCACAAAGACATTACATTTACACCACTCTTTTGATGTACAATTGTTCTCATGTGTAAAACCTGTTTATAAACCTCGGGGTTCCATAATCTGTACTACATGCATGCCCAGGTGATAGTTATTAATTGCAAAACCATTTAACATATGTTTATTATATATGCTCATGTTCATCAACATTTTTGACTAAGATGGTAAGAACATATTACAACAGGATGTTTGTCATTAGGTACTTGAGATTTGCTGAGACTGTGTGCAGTACATACTTAAGGCTACAGCACATATTCATAGAAAACTTAAAGCAAGAGAAATAAGGGGAGCTGGCCAAGTCATATCTCATTCTAACGCATGCCACTGATGCTTGAACTGTTTAATATGCCAGTTCACTATTCATTGTAAATGCATTAAAAAATGATGATTGAACAGAGAGGGAATGTTCAAGCATTTACATGCCCTTGGGAAATGGTTTCCTCACCAAAACATAAGGAAAATTGCCAAATTTAAAAATGTTGGTGTCTTCTAGCTCATTGCCTACATAGTCATGGATCTGTGTATTAGATTTTGACCTGAGTTGTTTTTTATACTTAAAATGCTAAACAATCCTTAATTATTATGCATAAGATTATCATAAAGTTTGTGTTTTTAATATGAAATTATTAGAGCAAAATAATTACTTTAGTTCAAGCTTTGATTTATAATTTTAAAAGCTGAGCCCTGCACACCTAGTCCATCTATGGATACATAGTTACTCCTTTTAGACACCCAACAAATCAGAATTTACTCATCTTTATCTGTACTGAATTCATTTTGTATAATGTTAATGTTTCTGCCCTGAGCTTAAATGGTTACCCCAAGCATGCCACCTGACCACTTAAGTGATTTGAAGTGATCATGGTGCAAGGGTCTATATGTGCAACATTTAAGTGATAAATACTGCTTTTACAGAGACATCTTATGAAGCTGTCGGAGGTGTAAGTCCACTTTCGGTAGGATCATTAATCAGACTGCAACAAGAGTTCTGGACTTTAGATGTTAAATCTATGAATAAGATAATTGTAAGTTTGCAAAGAATGCTGGTGATAGATGTCCTCACCTGACTGCCCTATACCCTCTCTCGGCCCTGTCTCTTTGTGGAGGAATGAAGTCATAGAAAAAATATTGCACTTCAGGTAAAGATTGGTCTTGGCACTGTATATAATAAAATTACATTTGTAGAACAGTGTCCAACTAAATTTTTTATGATTTCCATAATTTTGACTTCATAAAGCTATGAGATCTAACAATATTTTATATAAACTGTCTCTTATTTTCACTAAGTTATTTCAGAGATTTTACAATCATTTTGTATTAAGATATAGCTCCTTTATTCATTGCAAGGTCAATCACACATTTCTGTCTTTTGCTTAGCTCTGTTATATACTGTTTTATACTGTTACCAATAATTTGTAGTTGCAGCATTTCACACATCAACACAACTGTATAACCTTCAACAATATTATAAATGCTGGAAGAATTTAAATAATCATAGGCCATCTAACAGCAAAACAGACAATAAACTAAAATAACATTATCAGTGTTTTACTAAGTTTTTGTAATTTTCTAATACATAGTAGCATTTAAAAACACTGCAGTGTTAGTGTTTTACAGAGCTTTTGTCATTTTCCAATACATAATATTTTCAAAATATTACCAATATAAATACCTATTTCAAAATTATGGAGTTGGGATGTGTGTATCTATCTATCTATCTATTACGGCACACCTCAACCGACTTTCATATTCTGGTATAATCATTACACTTACGGCTTATGTCCCCGACTACAAATAGATATCTCTCTCTCTCTCTCTCTCTCTCTCTCTCTCTCTCTCTCTCTATATATATATATATATATATATATATATGTATATATATAGATATATAGATCTATATATCTATATATATATATATATAGATATATATAGATATATATATATATATATATATATATATAAATATATACTCTAGAATTTATGACACAAGAATGTAAATCAAGTGTACATTCAAATGATATTATTTTGAATGAACTCAAAAATATGTTTTATACTTTAAACAAACTACTACGGAATTTGGTCTAAGTGGATGCGTGCCATTACTTCATTTTTTTTTAACTTCGCTTCAGTGTTTTCAGAATGTCTCTGGAGAAATAAAAGATCATCTGTATTGCTTAAAGGAAATTGCTAAGTATATGAAAATGGTCAATGGCTAGATCACAAAGAATGCTTGGAGACTACAGTTAATGGATATATTTAGTAGAATTTGCCCTTCTGGGGATAGTATTTCTTTTTAGAGCATATCATTCAGAGAACTAAGTAAATATATTCCCATTATAATTTTAAATATAGAGGAACACAAGGTAAAAGCAAGATTTTTAAATTAAATGTAGTTAGCATTTTTTTTTACTACATGTAATATCTGTTCTTTAGAATTGTATATACTAAGCAGTTATAGTAGAATTCTATACTATCACTTGATTATCATATGCAAAACAATGAATTCATTTTATTTAATCTTTAGTGCTAAATCCAAAAAATATAATTAAGGCATATTTGTCATTCTTATTTAGCACATAGGCATAATGTACTGCAAGATTACTTCCTATTAATTACACATGATCATAGAAAAGCAATGGTGCTGAAAAATAATATGAAGGATATTTTGCTTATTTTCAGATTACTAATACAACTAGCAGTGCTATTCTGAGCAACCTTTGGGAATACTGGTGTATATAACTTTCTGAGGAAGCAATAGAGATGAGGTATGTACTTGCACACACACATACCTCTTTCTGTCTTTTCTTCCTTATGTTCTTGGTAAAATAAATTATAATGTAATGCTGAGGATGCCAGGATATAACAAACTAGCATGGTCATCAAAGTTTAAGCGAGACTATGTAAAAAAAATATATATATATTTATTTTTTTGTTTTACTCTCATATATTTTCCTCACATGTCTCTTCTGCAGTATCCTTATGTAGTAGTTTGTAATATTTTCTAGACTAGGCCACACTATAATGAGGCAAATATTTCTAAGACAAATCAATGTTTTCTTACCTTAATCAACAGGTTATAAACATCATGTTACTATAGTAACAGTTTAACTTCACAAGTGTAGAACATACAGACGGTGAACAACTTAGCTAACATGTAAAATACATTTAGAGGCATACTTTGTAATTTTTTTTTATCTAGATACATAATTTTGGAGATAACATAACATAACTGTAACTTTTAATGCAAAAGTGCCAAATGAGAAAGAAATGAAATAAAGTTGTAATTTATCACTCAATGAGAAACCAGGATTTCACAATGTGCGCATAAGCTTTAAAATTGGGAAGGAAATGAAAAGAAAGCCAAACACACAAATCTTGATCCACTGCACCATCTTGTTATTTTTTTATGTGAGTAGTAAACATACCAGTAGGTATGCTATAGGAAAAGGCAACACTACAGCAATGACTTAGAAAAAAAATTGTTGGATATTCATTTATTGCAGTGATCCATAATAAAACTGAAGGCAATCAACAATTCTGATCGTCTGCCTTCAGCTCCTCACATACATCTATTTTTTTAATATCAGCCATTGTGAAGAATCAGAACAAAATGAACTGAATGGATCATGCATTCCTCAAAATTTGTAAAGAGGAATTCATACTCACACCTTTCTGCAATGTTTTTAGATGTTCTAATCGAAGATTCTGTACATCTTTCAATGACGATGTTAGATGAAACATCCCCTGTCACTATATGGTTCTCAATGTCCTACAAGCTTAACCCAGCAATGGTTATTATACAGAAAATCCGTACAAGGTAATACATCAATTTTACAAAATGTTCATTCTGGAACTAAAACATGGAAGAGAACTTACTACATTGAAAACTAGCTAACTTCATTGTATAACCATAAAATGTAATGTTGCATCTGATATTTGCATATTGATACAATGATTCCAAAAGTCCTTAATTTTATAAAATCTATCATTTTTACTAGACTTATGCAAACATTTGTTTCAGCAATTTTTTCCCAATCAGATTAATTGTAATCTACACTCGATTGAATCGATTCGCCTGGGACTATGTGTATTATTCATTAAATTTGATTTGCAGGAACTAATTGAAGCTAATTTTTGAACAAGCCTAATTTGTACTGCTTGTTCCAAGACTTAACCAAGTTCTAAAGTTAAGTTTGGTTTAGAAAATCTTTGAAGAATTATTCATTTGGTGGATGTTGTTTTCTGTGTGGGTGTCAGATGCCTTCTCTTGTCCTTGGATGCAGAGAAAGTGTTCGATCAATTGACAAATTACCAATTCAAGTGAACAATGGCAATAGCAATCTTCTTGAAAACATTTTTGAGCCCTGTATGTTGCATTTTTTTAAAGTAGCTTTTTATATTTGTATATATTCCTTAGTATTTATGCTATCCTCTGCATGTATTTAACCTTTTCTGTGGTAGTGCATGTTTAAGTATCATCTAATGTTTCAGTTAACCACTTAGAAGTGATTGAAACTAATATTTTTAGGTTTGTTACCCCTTTTTTAAATTGTTTTACATTGCAGAAATTAGCAACATTTAGTAGATATGCCCCCACAAATATGAATGTATGTATATATATATATATATATATATATATATATATATATATATATATATATATATATATATATATGATGTTTATTACTTTATTATGTGTTTTTCTCTCTTTGTTAACATTTTTGCAATTTTTCAGTCAGATGTGCTAAATAAATATGTATCTCAATTGATATGCTTTCTAGATTTAAAAAAAAAAAATGTTTATAATTTTAGATACACCGTAATAAATATTCCTCTTAAGAATGCTATATAAAAATAACATCTTGAGATTGTTGTTATAATTGTTCAGTTTTTTTGTTACTAGAAAGGTATTGACAAGTTGTATTGGTTTACATGTATTGGTGTAAATAGCATGATTGATAACAATGCACAAATCAGTAAATATATCTGGAGGAGTGTAAGGAAGGACTTTACATGTACATGAAGAATATGTTCACGTCAGGGGAGTACCCAGTGTGGTGACATTCTGTCATCAAACTAAAATGGTGACCAGGAGTCAAGTGACCAAGCTCAGGTATGCCTTTCTTACAGGGGGATAAGCTTTACCCTTTGATATGGTAATTAGGTAATTCGATACCTTTACAAGTCAGGAACGAGATAACCACTTCCCCCTATTGCCATTCATTCCTGTTCCTTTTTGGCTGTGCTACTGAGCAGACATAGGCTACATTTTATCATGGTGAACTGTGAGTGGGATCTGATGACTTTATAAGGTTTAGTTGTTATTGTCAGTTAGTTAGATTGTTGTTGTTGTTGGTATAGTTAGTTAGATTGTGTGTCATTATTTGTATGTTGTTGTTGTTTTGTCTCTGAATAAATATTTGTTAAAGTAGACGAACCACAGTTTATATGTGTATGTGTACATTATTGATTGGTAATATACCACATTTTGACGACCACTAAATAGGAGACTTCTACAACAAATGTTTGTGAGGTGCAATAACTACCATATTGATACATAATCTAAGAGCTAGAGACTGTATAGCATAAGATTCCTTTTGTTGAAACAAATATAACCTATGTGTTTTGTTGACTGTTTTGAATTTGTGTATTGTGACTGACAGAACAAATTTTGTTGCAAATTTTAGCATTTATATGTCTGCACAGTTTTAAAGTATTGGTGATAAAAGGGGAAGTTGCACTGCATTGCAATGGTACCTTTGATGTTTCGGCCATTTTTAATTGTCCATGTGCTGTATTGTCTCTCTCTTGTTGCAACTAACTAGAATTAATTTTAATCTATTTTAATTATTTTCTTATATGTTAAAATTGAGTGGCTTCACTGCATTCTAAGTTTAAATAGCAAACAGTTTTTTTGTTGTTATCTTTTGTCTGTTTGAACCATTGCATTCAGGATAGGAGCATAATGTTTGTGCATTGTGACTGACAGAACATATTTTGTTGCAAATTGTAGCATTTATAGTTTAATTTTGTTTCTGCACAGTTTTAAAGTATTGATGGTAAAAGGGGAAGATCGAATAGTTGCACTGCATTGGTACGCTTGATGTTCCAACACCCTGAATAAGGACATAATTTGATACAGCAGTCGACAGACTAGCAAACTCTGAGCAAATTCTATGGAATATAGGAGCTAGCAGAGACTGTGTAATTTGCTTGAGGAAGTCATGAATGCCTGTTTTTCGAGTTGTTTTTAACCAAATATCAAAATAAAAGTTGAAAAGTTGTAACCCTGGCTGGTGGTGAGCCCTTTCACATAATAGAGATTTGAATTGAGCATACACAAGGGGCTTATCTTTAATGAGTGGGATAGTTAGTACCCTACTCACTCATAGTTATATATGAACAACACTTTTGTTTTGTTTATGTTTTTAAGTTTTAATGAGCAAGATAAGGCATATATAAGCAAGTATATACACATATCACACATGTGAATAGTTTGTGCACCATTGTTTCTTTAAATTTGTTTGATCAGTTTAACTGGAACTATATATATATATATATATATATATATATATATATAAAAGGTATAATTTTCTATTGGCTTACATTAAAGCAGTGATGGGACTATATTTTTTATATATATTTTGGGTCCTTTGGATAGGGCTCCTATCAATACAATTTTACATCACTAATGGAATTAGACAGGGGTGGCCTTTGTCACCTCTGCTTTATGTTTTGTCTTTAGCGCCTCTTACTTGTAAAATTTGTCTGAATCCTCACATAAAAGGGGTTGACACTGGGATGCTGCTTCACACAATATTGTCATGTTTGCATTAAATCCGCTTGGTAAGCACAGATCCAGCAGCTTCTTTTGATGAACTTAACATTGTTATGTCTGACTATTGAAGAGCATTGTTCCATAGACAGAAAAATCACAAGCATTCAAAGTCAATCTTTCACATTAATTGTTACATACATTATGGACATGTTTTACTCATGAGTGGCACCAGGAATTTATCACTTAATTAGGTATTCATTTACACCCCAATATTTCTATTATTTTATCTCTTTTTTTTGTTTGTTTTTGGAATCAGGATAAAAAAGATTGATATAAATTGGAAAGTTATGAGATATCCAAGTCTGGCAAATGTGTGCCCATTAAACTATATCCTTTCACCACGATTATTCAAAGATCAATGAATGCTTTTAGACAAGCTTTAAAAAAAAAACAAAAAAAACAGGATAGCACTTTCCATTCTGTATTGTACCAGGGATAGAGGAGATTTGTGTGTCTTTAATTTACTGTTTTATTAACAAGCAACTATCATATCTCAAACCACACTATATTGCATGGAACCCTTAGTTCTACAATAGGTAGAGAATAAAGATGCAATGCTGTATCTTTTCAGGATTGCACATATTTAATGGCCTGGAGTTAATCTATCTCACTGACCTGAACTCCTTAGCTCGTCTACATGTAATTTACTTGTGTGGCATCAATTGACCAGAATGTTTGCTGTCTCAACTAATATTTCCCAGCTGCTCCAATAAACACTTTGCATTACTGGATCTCTGCCTTAATTATTTCACATTGGTTTACTAAATACACAACCGGTAATTTATACAAATGCCCCTCTTTGGCCTCTTCTGATCACTTACATAAACATTATAATGTGTCAGTTCAAGTCAGGTTTAAAGGAACACAATAACACTAAAGGGTTTCTCTGCCTCCACTGCCCCCTCCCCATGTCCCACTCCCAGCTGTGAATGGTTAAATGGATAAATAACCTTTACACTATCCTCAGTGCTCATCTGGCCCTTTCTCCTCCAAAATCAGTCAACGAGCGAATCTAGTGTGCATGTGCAGCATTGAATCAATGCTTTTATATCAGGATTTTGAAGACACTGGACATCCTTGTGCATAGCGTGACAACGTCCACAATCATTTCATAGAGATAAAACTCTGTGAAACAGCAGGACGTGCCTCTGGTTGCTGTCTATTAGACAACCACTTGAGTCAGTCTTAATTTTTTAATTCAGTCTTAATTTTGCAATATAATCATTGCACTTTCTCTGAAACTGCAATGTTTCACATTGCAGGGCTAAGGGGCCAGGGTACTGCACACACGGCACTTCAATGACATGAAGTGGCCTGGGTATCTATAGTGTCCTTTTACGCTTGTACAAATACAGCATTTCCTCACGTCTTCCCACTTTAGGGAACTGGTAGATGTATAGTTAACAACATTAGAAACACTTATAACATGATTGCATAAAGTAAGATGTGCAATTTCCATTTGCTATTTAACTATTGTAGAACACACATACTCCACATTTCTTTTTTAAAGAATAAAATGTGAGAAAGAATTAGGTGCCACTTTTACAAATCTGGATAACCAAAGGCAACAGTCACTTTCAATTGCCATTTAGATGGCATTTGGCACTAACTAAACTAACGTTTCACATATATCCAGGTGTTTCCAGATACTAGCCTCTATGTAACATTTTAAGCTTTTCAAATGATTTGATTGTTGTACAAACTTTTTATTTGGAAAAATATTTTTACATTTGAATATTTTGGCATTTTTTGATATATGGATATTTTAACAAATTGCATATTTTTTTTATATTTTAATATTTTGAAATAGTTTTTTATCGAAAAATAGTAAATTATTTGAAAAGCTTTTCCAAAAACATTACATCAAGGTGTGTGCTGGAAAACCTGTGGAAAGGAAGGTTGATACCTTCACAGATGGTGGAGCTGTGACTAACGGACAGAGCTATACGCTCATACACATGAAAAATTGTGCATTCTTTTGCTCTTTTAAATGTAATGTGCTTCATTGGGATTCTAACCTACAACTTTACCTATCTCCCAGGGGCAGATAGTCTCCGTTATCTTTTTAGCCTTAAAGTTGCTGATTGCATACAATTGGAAATCAGTCATTCCACCACATTTCTCTCACTTTTTAAACTATTTAAACCATATGTCATATAGAATATATTTCCCATCTGGCTAATAATTCTCTTTTTTTGGCAGTTTGGAACCACTTGGATCTTATATATTCTGAAGTTAGAGTGTAAGAAGTCTAAAATCTAGGCAGTTGTTTGATTGTTGGGGTGTTGTTATATCCATCTAGAAAGCTGAATCCATACTAAATCTATGATAAGGACAGCACTATCAATTCCCTTGTTTGTTATTTTATTGCTATCAATACCTGTCATAATTGATTATTGTTTTACGTATTTTGTGCACACTGTACAAATGTCCTTGTATTCTTTGCTCAACCTGTTTAATAAAAAACACATTCTTTGTCATAGAGGCTCCTCTTTAAAAAAAAAAAAAAAAAAATATTAATGCACACAGCTCATTTATGTTATAAATATTTTCTCCCCAGTTGTGTCACCTGCCAGTAAACTAATAACAGACAGTATGAATGGAGTCAGAATTAATATAGTGTACATTAGCTAAAAGCTAATGTCTATTTAAATCAGTAAATTTGTCATATTGCAAGTCATACTTACCAGTAACAACTAATCATTCCTATCTCTCTATAATATCTCATAAGGGATTCATTTTTCTCTTAATGTTAATGTCACATAACTTTTTTTTTCTATTTATTTTTCTGCAGTAGCCTTCTACTATCTTTTGTTGCAAATAAACATGATTTGAATTGTATAATTGAGTGGAGCATTTATGCATTTAAGTAAATGTTTACACTAGGTAGACTATAGTAAGTTCTTGGGTTTCCAATAATACCTGTGCACTTGCCATCATACATTTGTTCTGCATCAATGTAAGCACTTGAAGTATTGACTAGCCTTGGTTGTGTGAATGGAAGGTTTAGCTTGTGAATGCAAATTCTGCCAAATTTTTGAAATTCGGACATTCGGATGCTTCCGAATGTCCGGAATGCAGAATTTCCGAAGTGCCGAATTTCCGAATGCCGAACCAAACCGAATTGCCGAAGTGCCGAATTTTGGAAGTGCCGAAGTGCCTCGGATTTCTGAAAAGTGGCAAAACAGGAGAGGATTGGGGTAGGTTTACGGGTTGGGGAAGGGTTCGGGTAGGGTTAGAGTAGGGTTAATGGTTGGGGAAGGGCTAGGGTTAGGGGTAGGGTTAGTGGTTGGAGTAGGGTTAGGGGTAGGGTTAAGGTAGGGATAAGGTAACCCTAACCCCATTCCTAGTCCTACCCCTACCCCTACCCCTACCCTACCCCTATCTCGTTTAGTGTCTGATCCTGTTTTTTTCTGCACAACTCCCTGATATTATGACTTACCCTCAATGGAAACACAAAGGGTCCTTGTGAATGCAATATAAGATTAAAACGAGGTATGTTTTCATATGTAACATATCATTATGAAATAATAACACACTGAAACATATGTGTGCATTTATTTCAACATTATTTTCAAGCTTTTGAGCTTATACACTGATAATCTGTGGTTGTAAACTATGAGGTATTATCTGATGTCTTTAAATGCTGCTAATTAAATATCATAAAGAACAAATTCTAGACATTTCAATTACATTTTACTTGTTATGCTATATAAAATGCTATGTTTAGTGACTACATGGCATTTTGGGGCATGAATAAATTGCTTTATAATACTTCTTCTTTAATAATAAATGTATTTACTTCATATAGTAGGATGTTCCTGTAACCAATTACATTTATAATAAATACAATTTTGGTACTTCTGATTGTGGAATATTTGACAATCTGAGAGCTGCTGCAACCACAAATGGCATTAGCCACATATACATGCCTTTAGATTTCAGCTTGCAACATTCTCAAACTTTTGTCATAATGCTAGACATCCCAATTACAAAAACCTTTTGGAAGTGGAGAATGAAAAGAGAAGTGGTTAATAAGTTTGTAAATATAGCTGTAAATTATGCGTTTAACCCCTTAAGGACACATTACATGTGTGACATGTCATGATTCCCTTTTATTCCAGAAGTTTGATCCTTAAGGGGTTAAATATAAATTATTTCCTTTGGCTAAAGGCATAAGCTGTCAAACAGAATTAGACAAGAAACCACTATAGAAATAAAACTCTATGTACCATAACCACCTATGGCTTATTATGGTGCTCCGATTTACTTTTGAATGCTTAACTAGCTCCAAGAAAGGTATTCACATAAGCCAGTCCCCATCGCCTGTAACCACCATCTATAAATATTATTGCTATTCTACAATTCCCTAGGCTTCAGAGTAACCCTGCATCCTCAGTTGGGCTTTCACTACAGCCAGGGGTCAGAACTGTGCTTTCTCAGTGGGCTTGCAAACCATCATTTGAAAAACACTTCACTAATGTATGTTCCCTTGGACAATCGGTTGAGTGTTTTTGCTGATTTCAATGCTTTCCATTGCGTTTGCTTCACTTCCATAAACAGCACTTAAATTATGATTCCATTAGCAGCAATTTAAGTGAATAGAATGGTTTTTAATTATGAATGGGCAACATTATATTTAAGTATAACTAACTTTAACCAGGAAACATATTGTAAATAAGTGGATGATTAAGGGGTATAAATGTAAAGTGAACAGCAAACCTATAGACATATTACTATTAATATAGGTTATTCTGTAAAGCTTTACAATTATATAGTGGGAATCTAACACCACTTCATTTATAAACAAAACAAATGTAGACTGATAGAAGGGGGCCCAGCTCATCTAAACTCAAAATCTAGGAGGAAGTGTGGTAAACGAAGATATGAGGAAGAACAACATGTCAAAGGGGTGGAAAGTCTATAGATGTGATGCATGTATATAATTAAATGATAAAAACTAATGAGGATGGTTAGCTTCTAAAAAATAGGAAGACAAGCCAACCCCACAAGGAATACCTGTGGATAAAATTCAATATAGGGTAATAAGCTTTATTGAAAAGAAGAAAAGCACATACTAGACATAAAAGGTGCTTGTGCAACTTAAATGTGATGTGAAAAAAAGTGTATATAAAAAGTGATAATAAAATGACTTTTAAATCTGAATCACAGACTATCAAACTCCACAGGCTACAGATGTAGCATTTAGATAATAGACATTTAGGTAATACACTAGTCTGACACAAAGTAACAAACTAATTTATGTAGTATCTTATGGGTAAAGTGTAGCAGATAGAGGATTAAATAACTGTTAGATCTCTATCACAAACTGTCACTATAAATTCCAAAGGATACAAATGTAACACATGGATACTTAACTGATTTGGCACCTAGTGTAAGATATAGAAAAAATACTAGTTAGGACACCTAATAGCAAGCGACTTACTATAGCATCCTATGGATTCGGAATAGAGTCAATGTTGGACATTTGAGACAGAAAGTAATTCTCTAGAGAGCCTGTTCAGCAATACAACGGGGTGACATATAGACTTAAGATCTAAATATAAGTGGGAACATTTTTATACTTAAGCCAAAGCTAATAAATGTATTCACTCCACGTACAAATAGTTCAAAAGGGCTTAATAGATGGATTGTTAATAGGGGAGGGGAAAAAAAGACAAGTGAAGGGTAGGACAGACGCACTGCCATATAAACCCTAAAGCTGACCTTAGCAACCCCCTTACTGTTACAGAGCAGACTCCCTGTGTACAGAATATTCAGATAAATGTGGACAACAGGAGTACACCAAACAAGAGGGGAGAGCCAGCAGATCAGATGAAAGTAGAAAGCTATAATTTTGTTGCTTACATTGATGCTAGCTAAGCCACCCTCATGCTGTTTCGAGGCAGCCCACCTGAACTAAAGTGAGATTAAAAGCAAAGTATATGCATCAGCCCTGGTCATCCCCTCACTAAGGAATAAGTTTCGTTCAAGGGTGCATATAAGCTGTTCTAGAAGCTTAGAAGTGAAGAAGAGTAGAGATGAAAGAAATATGATAGGTCAGCTTTCAGAAGACAAAGGGAACTGGATAAGTATAGTAATGTGGTACTAACGTGGCAGCAAATGTTGATAGCTTGTCTGTCTTAAAATGCCTTTGAAGAGTTAAAGAGTTACATACAAATTGATTGTATTTGATTGATAAACAGTTAATGGGTCTCTGCAAACTTTTTGAAAACAAATACTAGCATATTATGCTTTATATAATAGGCATTTGTCCACTTAGAAAAAATTATCAATTTGCTTTTCTTTTGGATCAATACTGTAATACTTTTGTGCTCCATGATTCCAAATACTTATAATATTTGAATTTTGGATTAGGTTAATATGACACAATTAAAATGGTCTTAGCAGTGTAAGGAGTAATAGCAGTTGAGATTTGTACACTGATGACTTATTCATAACAGCTTACAAAATCTCTTTGAGGTCTAGTCTCCAAATAATTGACATCCCACATGTAAAATATAATATACTATGTGGAGTATTGGTCTATTTAATTTGAAGTCACATGTTTCACTTTGCTCATTACAAGTTACATTTATTTCTATTCTGTTAAGCCGAAAGAACACCCCTTCCTTAATGCTTTGGTTCAAGATCATTATTTATCGTTTATAAAATATGATTTAAATTAACTGCCTGTCACATGTTTGGCTACAGAATGTAACTCTAAATTATACTATTAATCTTGTCTTCACTATTTATAGTGATATAACAGAACACATAACTAGCAATCCAATTTATTTTGGTTTGTAACTTAAAAAAATGTACTTGGTTGGAATACATTTGTTTCCAACATTTATGCTAGCTTAATAAGTTTTATTCTGAGGTATCTGAACATTTGCAGTTTCAATAAACAGTATAAAAAACACTTCTTTAAAAATATAAAGGTACATCTTTAAATCCAACTTGCATTAAAGTCTTGTACTTAAAACTGCTTCAAACATTGGAGATTCTGTGGACATGATTTATGTCTTACTTTCTGTGTAATAAGCCTTAATGGGGGATTTTGAAACAGCTTTGCCTTCAGAATGCTTCAGGCATATGCATACATATTTACGGTGGCCTTCAATTATGCAGATGCTAGTACGTACTTAAAAAGTTTACATGTGAAAACTGGCTAAACTTTCTTTTAAATGAAGACCTGTGCAGCAGATATAAAAAAGAATATGGTTTATAAAAAAATGTATATAGACAAAGGCAAACACACAAACACACACATACATTTGTAGCATGAAAAGCTATTTTTATTACCATACAATACTACTGATGTTAGTGCACTTGTCAGCTATTACTTTCTATGTGTTTCAGATCAATCACTATAAATTACTATTTTAACCTTGGTTTTTGAATATTGGGAAGGGGGGCTTGTTCCATTTTCATTATACAAATTTCCAAATGATTTGAATAAGGTAATAAAGGATTCATGATCAGTAGAATAATAATAATAAGGTATTAGATAATTCATTTTTCACTTCTTTCTCAAAAGAACAATACGATGGGAAAGATGATCTGAGACAGTAACATATACATGAGAAGATTAAAATATGTAATACAACACAATTGGTATTTTATTTTTATAAATACTAATGATTCAAGAAAGAGTTAAAAAAAAGACCTGCAGTGTACCCTGCAGTGTTTGCGGGGTATACTTGTGCAGTAAAATGCAGTAACACACTGTGTACATTATCAAGGGAGGATGCTTGCAATTTCCAAAGCATAGGCAATGTCACAGAAGCAGACAGAATTCTAAATCAGCAGTTGTCAGTGGCACTGGCAGTACCAGGCAAGAGGAAATAAATAAATATATATATATATATATATATATATATATATATATATATATATATATATATATATATATATATAGATAGATAGATAGATAGATAGATAGAAATGTAGTAATGATAGCACTCCAAGGACTTCAAAGAAATATATTGTGAAAAAGTGTAGTTTTTATTCAGGCATCTGCCAGTATATATATATATATATATATATATATATATATAGATATATATATATATATAAAAAAGTAAAAATAGTGCATAGGCGCTTCACTGAAATTATGAAAGTTTCGTATATATTGAAAATATACAATAAGTAGTGTAACCGTTACCCTAGTGCTTCCCTTATGCACCAGATATTAGTAATACAATTTAAAGAAACATATACCAGTATATACACCTCCCCAATGTGATTACAGCAAAAATGGGTAATATTACCAATATAAAACTTGATTGTAATACAAACAGCATAGAGCTTGATTGGGATATAGAATTCTCCAGAGCCGTACCAGGCTCTGTAAATCAGGCTCAGGGGTGACAAGTACTGGCTGGCGATCCAGGTGATTCAGGTAGATGAGACTCCAAGTATAAGTACAAAATATATTTATTGTTAAAAAAGATATAAAAATGTATTATTGTCTGTCTTGGGTTCCACCCCCATAGTGCCCAGTAGTGCATACATTTTTATATATTTTTTACCAATAAATATATTTTGCACTTATACTTGGAGTCTCATCTACCTGAATCACCTGGATCACTAGCCAGTACTTGGCACCCCTGAGCCTGATTTACAGGGCCTGGTACGGCTCTGGAGAATTTTATATATATATATATATATATATATATATATATATATATATATATATAAATGCAGACAGCTCTTGCACTCTTCACTATTTGCAAAGTACCTGGTGCTCTGGTAGCTCATGCACAGCAATGGAAAAAATATACCAGCACTCCTAGGATTTTCAAATTAAGTTTTCCTTTTATTCCAAAGTACAAAATCGACGTTTCAGCTCTCCCTCAGAGCTTTCATCAGGACATATACCCTGATATATGTCCTGATGAAAGCTCTGAGGGAGAGCTGAAACGTCGATTTTGTACTTTGGAATAAAAGGAAAACTTCATTTGAAAATCCTAGGAGTGCTGGTATATTTTTTCCATTGCTATATATATATATATATATATATATATATATATATATATATATAATTTTATTTGCTATGAACTGAACATTGGTGTAGATACGAGTAACTTATAGCAACATGCAGAAGAAAAACATATATATTCACTGTAAAACAAAAATCTGCACACCAGTCAAGCCATAAGACTTGCTTTTCCCACAGAAATCACAAATCTGCAGTGATGTTACTACCTCAAAGGTTTCTGGGTGGGCATATGCAAATTAGTTTAAAAAGATTCAAATTTTTGCCTCATTCCATTTAAAACATGGATTCCTTTGAGTCTGTGCTTTTCTTTTCTCTAGTGCTCCAGGCAGTCTTAGCTGCTAGATACAGCATACATCTAACCTGTCTCACCCTAGAGTCAATAACCTAGGCTATCGCAAACTATCTGACTTTGAAGCTTTAGAGGTCTGAGAGGGTACGCAATAATATAAATATATATATATTTAAATCAGCATTTAGTGGCCGATCTCTAACCATTAATTATCTTTTTAGTTTTTCTACCTCTTTATTGGACAGTTAGAAAAACTAATGCTTGGGTCTTCCTCCTATACTGAATATATTGGTTTTCCCCCCTGACTTCAAGCACCCAGCTACTTTATCTAATAGCCTGAGTGCAAGGATCATAAATATTCCTTTAGATCAATTTAATGAACTCCAAAAAGATTGATGTTTCAGTCCACATAGGGACTTTCATCTGGGTCAACAGACCATGAGTGCAGCCATACCTGTTACTTCATTTGTATAATAGAAGCCTTATGGGCTGGCATCCGGCAAGTGCAAGGATCCCTTGTTGTATGGGATTGTACTGTACTATATTAATTTATTTTAGAGTGTAAGCTTTCAAGCAGGGCTCTCCTACTATGGCCTTGATTTAATAAGCTTTCCAAATGATGTATTCAATACTATTAGAAAAGATTTCCAAGTGATTTATCTACAGAAGTCACCATTAAAGTTTATGGAAGGTTTTGTAGATAAATATTTTTTTTTTCTTACAGTATTAAATCATTTGTAAAACTTATTATATTGAGTCCTATGTGTGTCTGCCAGAATATATTTTATATTTTCAATACCTGGACGGATGATATACACTGATCGGCCACAACATTAAAACCACTGATAGGTGAAGTGAATGGCACCTGTCAAAGGATGGGATAGTGATCAGTTAGTTCTTGAATGTCATGTGTTGGAAGCAGTTGGGCAAGCAAAAAGATCTGAATGACTTTGACAAGGGACGACTTTGGACAAATGGGTAGGCGTATTTCGAAAATGGCAAGTCTTGTCGGGTGTTCCCGGTATGCAGTAATTAGTATCTACCAAAAGTGGTGCAAGGAAGGACCACCAGCAAACCAGCATCAGGGCCATGAGTGCCTGCAGCTCATTGATGCTCACGGAGAGCAAAAGCCAGCCTATCTGATTATAGGACATGTTCAGAGGCCTTGTGGAGTCCATGCATCAAAGCAGTACAAGGGAGACCTACATCATTTTAGTTAGGTAGTTTTAATGTTGTGTCAGATCAGTATATATATGCAATATATCAATTTTAGTCCATGCCTCGATGCATCAAAGCAGTACATGAGAGACCTACATAATTTAAGTTAGGTATTTTTTAATTCTGTGGCAGATCAGTGTATATATATATATACTGAAAAATTTATATATATATATATATATATATATATATATATATATATATATATATATATATGTTTCAGAAAAAAAACTTATTGGCCATGCTATCATTTTGGATAAAAGGTTTGGGGAATCAAAATGGCTTAAAAATGCACCTATTTGTGTGCTGCACTTTGTGCACCATTTGGTGTGTGAAGAGAAGTAACCAATATGGAATATTAGGAGGACCTGCAAAAAATACAAGATAAAAAATACAAGATGTTTTTAATTCTCTTCATTTTTCTTCTCTCTATTGGTCACTTCTCAGTGAATAAATTCAACATTTAGTGGTTGTCTTCTAACGACTTTTCTTTTTTTTTTTGTGTGTGCAATGGACAGAGCTCCAAATCATGAAACAAAGTAAATGACTCATCCACTGTCCCTTTTGTATTTTTTTATGATTTGTTCATATGGTGAGTTGCAAAATTTGGACGATCTGCCCTTCACCCAAAATTCTGATGGATCAGTATTCATTCAAAACAGAAGGCACCCGTCTATTAGGAACAACCTGAGCAACCAGAAATCATCTATTTCAACAAATGAACTAGTTTAACTAATAAAGCAGCAAGAAATTGCAATACTTTTTCAGCTCTAGTCAAGCTGAACTCAGTTAAAGGGGAACTGTAACTCTCTATTATTCTTTTTTTATTTTATTACTATTCTGTTTACTAATCCCCTACAGTTAGGTATGTTGTTCTGAGAAATGAGGTGTAGCAGAATGGATGCTCTAGCTACACTTTTATGCCCTTTTGTTTAGCTGTCCATATGGCTCCGTTCATTTACCAAATCAACTCTGTCTGGTCCCCTTGTTTGCACCTTTTAATTACTGACCACCCCTGGCTGTTAACCACAAATTGGGAATTAGTTCAAGTGTTCCCCTGTGTGGCCGCCATTCATAACTTGACACACGTGTTCAAACCACTGGCAGTCATCTTGTCTCCCAAACACGGGCAGCGGTACATGGTAGTCAACAGCATGAACTAATTTCAGATACACAAACCCTAAAATGCCCGGTAAACTGGTAAGGCTGCCCATCCAACTTCCCGAACAGTTAGGAAAACGGTGTTCAGGAGGCATAAACTACCTAACAGGGGGAGCATTCGTATACTAACAGCCAGGGGATAGATTCATAAGTGTTCATGTGAGAACACCCAAAAGATGACCGGCCGTTACCTTGTTTTCTCTAGAACTGTTTTGGGGCATCACCTCGTGGCCATGAATTGTGTTCCCGGACCACCGAAGGGATTTGAGTGATATTTTGGCAAAGTGTGCACTCAGATCCAAGCTATTCAGTGACATGACTTTCGTGGGGTTCTGAAGTTATTCAAATGTATTTTTGAATGTCTTTAAATATTGTAGATTTTTCTGTACCTAAGAGATAATTTAGTTATATTTTTTTCTCACACAATCATCTCTCAGGCACAAAGGATCTTGGGAAGAAAAGCCCTGTAATTGTGACTAAGTAACCCCATGCTAGGGGCAATGTATAAAGCCGTGTGTGGCAGTAATACAACCAGCTGACTCCCAGAACTATGTGTCATCTAGTTCCTGGGGTGGAAAAGGTCTTGGATTGTTATACTGTTTCTTCTAGCTAGTAGGGCAGAACAGCGGAGATACCTATGCTAGGAGTTGGAGCTCTGCTACATGAGGAATACAATTAAATTCAGAAATATACCAGTCTTGTGCTTTTGGTTTCAAATAAATTGCAATTTGCCTGAATTGTGGCTGATCAGTAATTACGTAACACAGATGAATCATATAGACGTATCATGAAAAAAATTACATTGGATAATTACCAAATCGGTTGTTTGCTTCATGACCTGGTATTTAAAAAAAAAAAAAAAAAAATAGTTGATGGCTAGAGGACAGCTACTAAATTAAATAAATACAAAAAAAGAGAGCTTCAGGTAAAAAGAGAAAAAGGTGTTGCTTAGAAGAATTAAAATATAACTTTTATTAGTCTTATCTAAACCATACAGGTGATATTCATAAAATTAGAATATCGTGCAAAAGTTCATTTATTTCAGTAATGCAATGTAAAAGGGGAAACTAATATATGAGATAGACGCATTACATGCAAAGCAAGATAGTTCAAGCCGTGATTTGTCATAAGTGCGATGATTATGGCTTACTGCTCATGAAAACCCTATACAACAGTAGAAGAGCAGGTTAAATAAGAGCAAACAAATTGAGAAAAATAAAATAGTATGAAAAACAAGCAATAACAGAAAGGTGTAATCCAGGAAATGTATTCCCTTAAGGAGACAATGCTTCTATAGCGACAGTTCTACTGGGACCTAAGACAAACCTATTAGGTATTCTTATAGCTGCTTACACTATAAATACTTGTTAGATAAGACTTATAAAAGTTATGTATTAATTATTTTTTAAGAAACACCTTTTTCTCTTTGCCTACTCTATATTTGTAGGGGTTATCCCATGTTTGTTTATTGTACATCATTACACTGGAAGCAGAGATGGGTCTGTTAGTTAATGAAGACCAGGAAAAGGCAGACATTTTAAATAACTATTTTTCTTCAGTATATATTAATGAGGAGCCTATGGCAAGAGATATGCAAATAGTTTCTGCAAAAAAATTGCAGATAACTTGTGATTGGATGACTCGAGACAAGGTGCTACAGCAGATAAAGAAAATTTATGTAAATAAAGCTCTGGGACCTGATGGTATTCATCCACGAGTACTTAAGGAGCTAAGTGAACCTCTGTATTTAATTTTTCAAGATTCTTTTGTTTTAGGTATTGTACCAGAGGATTGGAGGAAGGCAGATGTCGAACTTATATTTAAAGTGTTCAAATCCTTGCCTGGGAATTATAGACCTGTGAGCTTAACTTCTGTGACTGGGAAAATATTAGGGGAAAATAATTAGGAATTAATTGGGAAGAACTTTGTTATTAGCAATAATCAGTATGGTTTTATGAAACATAGGTCATGTCAAACTAACCTAATTGCATTCCATGAAGAAGTAAGTAGAAGTATAGATCAGGGTGTTGCAGTGGATGTGATCTACTTTGATTTTGCAAAGGTATTTGATACGATTCCTCACAATCGGTTAGTATTGGTCTAGATGAATATTCTTGTTCTTGGGTAGAACATTGGCTTAAAGATAGTGTACAATGGGTTGTCATTAATGGTAAATTGTACATTTTCAAGCTTGACAAAAGTAGTAAGTGTGTTCGGTTTTGGGACCGCTTCTATTTATGATCTTCAATGATCTTGAAGTAGGCATTGAAAGCCATATTTAAGTGTTTGCAGATGACAGAAAACTTTGTAAAGTAATAAGATGTGAGCAGGATATTGCATAGCTGTAGAGTGATTTAGATAGATTAGGGGACTGGACATTAAAATGGCAGATGAAATTTAATGTAGAAAAATGCAAAGTTATGCACTTCAGGGTCAAGAATGCAGAAGCAACTTACACCCTAAATGGTAAGGAATTAGGAATAACCACACATGAGAAGTATTTGGGAATTGTTATATACAACATATTAGGAACAATATGCAATGGCAATCTGCAGTTGCTAAGGCCAGTAAGGTTTTGTCATGTATAAATAGGGGCATAAATTCTATTAATAAAAATGTAATTTTGCCTCTTTATAAATCGCTGGTAAGACCACATCTTGACTATGCTGTGCAATTTCGGGCACCTGTTCTAAAGAAGGATATCATGGCACTAGAAAAAGTGCAAAGATGAGCTACAGAATTGATAAAAGGAATGTATTTAAGGAGTATTTTTGTTACAAAGAAAAAATTAAATCTCTTTAGTTTGGAAAAACAGCGCCTCAGAGTGGATATGATAACATTATACAAATATTTTAGATGCCAGTAGAAACCATTATATGGAAATCTATTCATAGACATGGCTAAAATAAGAAATGAGATTTAATCTAAGGCAAAGAAAAGGTTTTTTTTTTACAGTAAGAACTATAAGGGTATGGAATTCTCTGCTGCATAGGTGCATAGGTCCACACAGATATTTAAACTGCAATTGGATAAATACTTCCAAAAACATAACATACAGGTATATAACTGCTAATTAGTGGGATAATAGCTGCTTGATCCAAGTGATATCTGACTGACATTTTGGGGACAAGAAGGAATTTTGAAGGGTTTTTGCCTTAATTTGGATCAACAGCAAAAGCATATAAGAGGAAGGCTGAATTTGATGGACACAACTCTCTTTTCAGCTATGTAACTAGGTCATTTAATAAGTTCAGTGTTTCCTAATGTAAAGAAAGAGAAAGTAATCAAATAAATAAATATTACAAAAAATAAACCAAAGATCAAACAGATTGAATACTTAATATAACAAACTAAATGCTCAAAAGTAATCGAAAGCTCAAAATCATAAATATTGACTAACCGTGTATCCAATTTGAATCATAACATGCAATTCTGTTTGGCTGTAATTCTTTCAGAATATTATGTATATTTTTGCAGTACAGTAAGGCTCATTTTTGGTTCGTCTGATTAAGTGTTTCTGAATCGTTTGCAAGGACTATATTTGGATTAAAGAACAGCCCTGTTAACTAAATTTCTGTTGAGTTAAAAAACAATTGTGGCCAAATTTATTCAGCCAAACTGAATTTTGCCACCGTGCAAAGTCTAAAATGTACACTTCTTTCTTTTAAAATTTTTTTATTTTTGTGTGCAAGATTTCACAAATGAGTCGTGGTGCCACAATAGCAGTCATGTTCACAATTTCAACATACATTTCACATATGGCACATTTCATTTCTGCACAATTTTTATAATGATAATGGTAAAGTATTAAGCTCAAGCATGTGGCGCTTCCGCTATATTCATCGCAAGTATTGTCAGTTTGAACAAGTGGAGCATAAACACAGGTATACTTGAGATTACGATTTGTTTCACTGAGTTTTGCATGGCATATAGTTAAACGTATACAGGTTCTAATCATATGATTGTACGGTCTCTAGTGTGTCGTTTGGGCGAAGTGGTTTAACTCTGGCTTGGTCTGCTTGGGCGCCACCATGGAGTGTGTGGAGTTCAGGGGTGATAGTCTGCCTTCACTTCTCTGGACAGGTCTGGGGTCTGCTTGGTTAGTATCAGGTGAGTTTGTCAGGGCTTTTGTGTATTGTAGTTGTCTGCGGTAGTGTGTGTCTGCCTTGAGTAGTGTCTTGGTTTGCGTGTATGTGTTTCTCTGCCTATTGTTGTGCTGGTTGGTTGCTGTGTAAGTCCTGGTGTGTGTGGGTCTGTGGGTACCATCTGTTTCAGTGTCCAACATAGAGTCAAGAAAAAGCGTATTTTGTAAGCCGGTGACTAGCCGGGGACCCAGTAGCAGAGTCCAGTCAAGCTTTTCTCGGAGCCATGGGCACACCTGGGGGTCTGCTTCTACGGCTCGTGGTTTGAGTGCATTCTTTGAAGGCCGCATAGGGGCTGTCGTGGAGCTCAGTGTGGCATTTCCTCCTGTGCTTTCGGGTCCGCCGCTTCTAAAGCAGATGTTTGAGGTTGAAGCTTCTGGGTGGCTGCAGTCTGAGAGGGCTCGTACAATAAGGTTGCATGGTATGCGTGCTACAGGCGTCCGGGGAGAATTCCCTCATTTCCTGCTCTTTGTCTTTCGACATGCGGCTACTTGCCGGTGTTTGTTGCAACTTAGGGTAGGTTGCTGGTTTGTCCTGGGAGCCTGTGCGGACTGCTAGACGGTTCTTCCATTTGATGGTCCCTGCAGGACTCGGTGGGTCATTCTTTATTTGCCCATGTGGTTGCAGGCTGTCCGCCATTTTGGAGCACTCCGTCCGGGTTGTACTCTGTGGCCCAGTTTGCGTTTGGGCCCGGCAGACATCATTAGTAGACGCCCGTGGGGACCGGGATAACCCCCACCGGTCCAAAGGGGGGGGGGAGAATCACAGGATGCCGTTCGGAGACCCGGGGGGAGCGGTCTCAAACCGGCTAAAGCTCTCATAGGCCCAAGGCCTTGGTCGGGTTACTCCGGTGCCGCACCATATCGTGAGTGGTATTATCTTGTGTATCCCCATCTTGTGGGCAGTTTGGGTGCCAATTTGGGTTGGTGGCTGCTTGTGGCACTAAGTTGGCCTCCGATTCTCTGGCCCAGATCCTGGAGCTCAGACGAGACACGTCTGATCTGTTCCGCGGTCAGGTTCCTCCCCCTAAAATGTACACTTCTATATGGAACTGGTCACCTCCATCTTCACTTCCTGTCAATCATCATTACAAATATTACTTTGTTTATGCACTTAATTAGTGGAAGTAGAGAAGTTGAGTCTATGTTATGCTTTTCTCTACATTTGTACTGTGTGTGCTGCATCTGAAGTAAACTGGTTTGTGATATATTGCATTTTAAAAGAAACTAAGCATTATATGGAAAAATGTAATATACTTAAAATTTCTAAAGAAACTCATGTTGTAGTTTAAATCATGTTACTTTTAAAATGACTTGCCTTTGGTGAATAGCTGACTTGGAGACTTGTCACCTCCTGTTGCCAGACTCCTCTGTAATTTGTAATCAAGAACACCTGAGAAAAAAATAAAGATAATCATGCATATATTATCCAGGAAAAATAACATAGAATAACTACATTATACATTACATCATTAAGAATAATTAGCAGAGTGCATTATTAGAACATTTCACAGCAAAAAAGACACAGTGAATTTGACTTGGCATTTGTTTTAAATAAATCATGACTTGTTAAAATTTTGGGTGCCTGGCAATTTATCCTCATCCCAAAGCTTTGTAATGTCATATGGAAATATCTCAAAATAAAAGAAAGGGTTAACTGACAAGCCATTTCATGATTCAGATGTGATAGCTAGCTTCCCAGTCACTAGATGCCATTAGAATTAATGTAAGCTTGATTGAGTGGGTCCTCTTCAACCTATTGTTCCCGTAAGTTTATAATTAGGATCTGCTGGCTGTTCCCAGTTTAGTAGATATGCCATGACAGTTGGAGGCATAAGGGTGTTATTAAACCTCCCTTATGCTAATATCGGGGTCATATTGACCCCATAGACTTGTTGTTCTTCAAAATTGACTTCACCAAAATGATCACATGGGTAAAATTCCAAACCAAAATTTGTTGACACAAAAAAATTATTCGGACAGATCAGTTTGGAAAAGTCACATGTTTTTGGTTCTGCACATGTCTACAGTAAATAGTATGTATATGTGTATAGAGAACAGTAAAACATATTTGATACAGTTAAACACATTATGACAAATATGTGTCACACTTTTAATAGGTGTCTCCAATGAAATCCTCTAATAAAGTCTCATGGATCAATGTGGTTCTAAGCTACTACTCAGCTCATATATTTTTCACCTTTGGATCCAAATATAGTATTCATCAAGCAAATGACATATATAAAAAAGGTAGGACCCAAAGGCTGTTATGTCAATTTGTATGCATTTTTGTAAGGGTGATTTTATTAAACTATAATGCAAATTACATCTACAGACAATCAAATGATAATATATTGCCCAAAGCTTTTTGATTTATATCAGATAGTTTTTCTCAAGGTTTATGAAAGTGCCTTTCTTGAAGATATTTGCACATTTATTTGCTCATGTTTATATTCAGTATTTAATTAAGTTGTCCTTTTATAGTACATAGCAGATCATAAATAACTCAAGTAGAATGTGTCTGTTAATTTTTTATTATCTCTATTTTTAGTAAAATATATTTTATTTTAACTATAACATGACCACACTATGTTACTGATTACTATGTTTTTGTTATACTTTATGGACATCATGTTAAATTATTCACTATATGACACTGTGCAAGCTGTGAATCTAGCCCTATGTGATATGTATTTGATACTTACACTGGAAACAGATGTGATTAAATACTTGAAGGGGAAATGTTTTTATCTTGCATACTGTTCCTGTTGCCTTTTATAGGAATGTGTTTAAATACATAATTTATTTGTATAAATACAGAAATTTAGAAGAAATTTAGACAATACACAATGACAATTAAATTGCTTGACTTCAAAAGAAAAGAACTGAAAAACAAAATGCTATGTGACATACTTCAAAAACACGCTCAGTCCAATGCTAAATTAATAAAAGACAACAAAGAAAAATTGCCAGCCCTGATACAAATATTTAATACTAAGCTGATAGGAAAGTGTAATATGAAAAGTGTCACAGGGAAAGCTAGCAATAAGAGCCTATTAGTTACAATGAAATATACAACACATGCCTCTTTATATATAAAATACGGTTTCTAGAAAAAGAAAACATATTGTCATGTAACAACTATGCAATCAAATACAAAATGAATAGGGATAGTATAGCCATGTTGACTTATTCTGGATGTCAGTAACAGTAAGCACAGGTGCTCTATGTTTTTGGGTGTTTTTTGATCTGTGTTCATGCTATTTTTTAGCAAATCATTTCAGGTGATTTTAAGCACTGTATCAAAGAGAAATCATTTATATATTTAGTAAAAGATTTTGCCCGATCATTTTCAATGCATCAGTTTGAGTGTTGTCATGGAAAAAGTAGTGTAAGTAAATACACTGATTCCTGCAGAAACATTGTATACAATCTTAAAAGATAGAGAGATTACCAAAATATGTACAGGATCCATTTGTCCATGGAGCATTATGTTTGTATTGACTATATACATTGACTATAAAACATTGTTTTTATTAATAGAAACTTATGATAAGCTAACTCCCATCTTCCAAACTGAAGTTCAGTTGAGTTGAGAAAAAAAATACTGTCTCAAGAACCGAAGAGCAACTTTAGCTTAAATTTTGCTACATAGTTTTTTTTACTTTAATTCCCAATTTGGTGAATATATGATTTGATATTCTAAATAACATCTAATTATATCCCATCTCTTACATATGGATAGAAAGAAAGGACACAGGTAGATCAGAACTCTGATCTTTGGTTCCTCTCCTGCAACTGTCATATGGTGAATACTATTCTAGCAACCTAGTTTTTTATCCTACCCTTACATTTTGTGTCCCTATATCCCACCCCCTCTAGCATGTATGCTTATTTATCAGGGCCCTGAACCTCTTATGCTCCTGTACATTAAAACTTGTCTGGTTACAAATATGTGTTTGTTAGTCCACCCACTGTACAACACTGCTGAATTTGTTGGCACTTTATTCATAATAATAATAATAATAATAATAATAATAATAATAATAATAATAATAATAATCAAGGACAAGCATTAACTCCATATTTAATTAATTTTGTTTGTCCTTTCATATCAATGTCATATTTAGTATGTTTACTGTTACATCTTAATATTTTGTTGGTTTTATTATGTGTTGTAGGATCTATCAAGAAAAAATAATTTGAGACTTTAGAAGCCAAAAAAATTCAGATTAAATGTTGTAAAGGATACATATTAAGTTAAGGCTGTGTCTAGTTTTTACACTTCGCATACTAATGTGGAATAGAAACCTGGATGTATATTGTTGATTTATTTGGAATGACCAATGTTAAATGTTTTTGTCAAATAAGTATAGGTATTATTATCTTAACCTCTTTGTGAGGGTTGGTATACTCTGCATGTACGTTGTAAATATTCCAAAATTAGGAAAGTGAGACAATCTAGCATGATCACTTTTGTATTGATGGTAGTGGGAGTCCTGGAACACACCAAGGGCATCATGCACTATTGTATTGTTGACTGCTTCAGAGATGAGCCGGCCAGCAATATATTTTAAACCTTTCCCCATCATTTGATTATGCTATGGCAGCTGCTGGGGGCTTCTCTCCCAGTTCACTTGAAGATCACTATGTGTTAGGCTATTTATGGACTACCTTAGACGTGATTCAATAACTGACATTGGCTTTTGTGTTAATCACTAAACCTGGGAGGCCAATTTACTAAATATGAACAGATAAAGTTAGTTATTAGTTAGGATTAGTTAGGATTAGTTTTGGTTAAAAGTAGAATCAAATTTTGATGCTGGTCAGTAATAGCCTTTCAGAGGAGGAAGCAAAGACATATGTCACAATAAGGGCATGTTTAAAATGTGACCCTGTATGATTGTGTGTGTATAGTGTTAGGACTACTGCTTTGCTTATGTGTGTGTGTACAGTGTTAGGACTGCAGCTTTGTTTATGTGTGTGTGTGTGTGTACAGTGTTAGGACTACAGTTTTGTTTAAGTGTGTGTGTACAGTGTTAGGACTACAGCTTTGTTTATGTGTGTGTACAGTGTAAGGACTACAGCTTTGTTTATGTGTGTGTGTGTGTGTGTGTGTGTGTACAGTGTTAGAACACGTGTGTGTGTGTGTGTGTGTGTGTGTGTGTGTGTGTGTGTGTGTGTGTGTGTGATAAAATTTGTTTAGTCAAAGCTAAAAGACACCAATGTCTGATTTTAAATAACCCAAATTATCTTATTTTGTAAACAATATGCAATAATGTAGTTATAAGACAGCTAGTAGTGTAATGTGGTTCACAAAAGGTACATGATTTCATTAAATCAGCTGATTAAAATTAGAAAATTAAAAACTACAGTATATCAAACAATCACAAATGGTCACACACACACACACAGAATCTCTGAAACGCTTATGAAGGTGTTGTCAATTATGCTATTCAATATGAGTTGCAATAAAAAAGCTTATGTATTAGAAGCTATTTAACACGTTTAACAAAGCCTTTCTGACTCAACAGGAAGAAGGTCAATAAGATAAAACAATCTTATTTAACCCTGTCAATAACTTCATATATTCAGAAATGATGATAGTAATTAAGCAACATCTATGAAACAGCAAATTCACTTGAAAAAATGTTGGTTTGCACAACTTTTAATTACTTACAAATGTATATTTATTATACACTGAATATTTGCTACATTGTGATAATTTAATATTTTGTTGGTCAAAAAGTAAAGATGGCTCTAATTTTTGGCAAGTTATATTTCAGCATTATGCTAAGTAGCTAGTTTGCTCATACAAACCAAACAATTTGCCAAACTCTAATCTAAATGTTAGCACAATTATTGTCTGTACTGTCAAAGTGTAGTCGAATTACTTTTTTATGAGTATAAATTTATGGAGAAATATGTTTTACATTTTAATGTATTGAGTTTAAATTCTGATACACAAAGATTAATAAAATAAAGGATTCACCAGAAAACAAGCTAATAATTCTTCTTCAGATATTTCCATTGACCTGAGTGAAGTAAAGTTGATAAATGATGTTTGTGGGACTAATGGGAATTGGAGATTGTATGCTATTTTCTCAGTAAAATTGAAAAAATATGACTTAAACTTGAGCAAATCTGTTGAAATATGATACAGAGCATTATATTGTGCCACCATATTTTTCAGTTATATTCAGCAGGGTCTTACATACATTTTAATGAAACAAGTGTTTAACCGTTAGTGATACTTTGAAACTTCTTCAATTTTTGAGAGGTTAATTTTTAGAAATAAGATGTTAATATTTCCCAATTCAATAGTACTCATTTTTCTTGGACTGTTTCATAGTGTAGTTAACATTACCAGAAATTCTGCCTGAGGTTTTGACATTTGAAATGGGTCATCATGTAGTATTTTAGCCAACTGAGCTACATCAAAAATGTTATACTCTTTATACCCCAGCATTATACATAAATATCTATTGCTCAATAAGTGTAACTACAGCATTCTCTACATTGAAGACTGCTCCTTTGGTTCTTCTCACCTAAACACTGCTTTTTGTCAGTTTGCTTCACATTTTATCTCTGCTCCACTTTTATTAGTTTTTTTGCTTAATTTTATTTTGTGCGGTGGGGTACAGCGCATACGTGTGTTAGCAGAATATTTAAAATTGTTTGAACGTGAAATATACCAGCTCTAATTATTGAGAAACTGTGGTATAAATTAAGCACAATGTCTGATTATACATAAATATATTGCATACACATGGGTGTAACCCTGTACCATCCCAGCTGCTGTGTTAGGTGGACACTGGTATTTTACCCTTATCCCTTTTCACAAAGATGCAAGAGCCATTTGGGTTTCTCTTATGATTTTAGCATACTTTCCTAAGATTGACAATGATGTGGTGATAGCTTTCATAGTGTCATGAGATAAGGCCACATCTTGTCTGTGTCTGTTGTGGAACTACATCTACAAGTCACCTTAATAAGGAAACAAACTCTTGTGCTCTGGTAAGCTACTGTTGAGACTAGTCTTCCTAGTATCTTAAATATGTGTCTGTTAAATTACAACATTGCTTTGTTCCCATGTATCCTGACTCTAGCATGACAACTGTATTTCCCTTCCCGGGGACGAGCAGTAGTCATGTGGAGAAAAAGGAGGAACCAGCAGGCTTATCTAAAGTATTCTGCAAAAGTATTTGAAGCATCTGTATTTTACCACTGACATTAAAAAGGTAGCAATACTTGCAACTCACAAAGATACCAATGTAAATCACAGACAAAGAGACTGTAAAAGGATTGCAGTTGAAATGGGTGTAATGAACCAAGGAGAGCAGAATTATGTTTTATTTCTCCTTTTCTTTTATATTTAAGTGAGATGGATCCCTGACAATACCTTGATACTGTTATCATGAATCATTATTGCCTTGTATATTATTTGTATTTAATACATAAAGTACTAATTTTACTATTTTGCAATCAATAGTTAATTTTGCGAGTGGTATTCACTGCCTCAGTGCTATGAGCTTGTAGAAAATATTATAACTAAGTGGACATACTGTAAAGCTATGTTCCTTAATGTTGGATGATTGCTAGTTCATTCAAAATGCCAAACTCTGAATCTCCATATGGATGAATCATGAAACAGGAGAAACAATGGAGTAACCATTTTGCTTGTTTTATGATTCAGTTTTCCATCAGTCGTGTTAAAAAATGATGATTGAGGGTTAGGAGACAGTCACAAAATATTTTACTTAATTCCCAATTTAAGATTGAATTGACTAATATAGGGAAAATGAGAAGGAGCAGTATATACACATACACACACACACACACACACACACACACACATATATATATATATATATATATATATATAAGAGTTGTGGTGGGGAAAAAAGTGTGGATGAAATTTTCTTCAACCTGAACAGAGGCGTAACTAGAAACCCCGGGGCCCCAGTGCAGAAATTGCCCAGCCCCCCCACCCCCTTGATGTCTCTAATTCCCTCCCCCCAAGCCCCTCCACATGTCTCATTCCCCCCAAGCCCCTTAATGTGTCTCATCCCCCCAAAGCCCCTCTATGAGTCTCGTACCCCCCAGGCAGCTCCATGTGTCTTTCTCCCCCTCCACTCATATCCCTCCATATGACTCATTTCCCCCATGTGTCTCATCCCCCCAAGTGTCTCATTTTCTCCCCCTGCACCCTCCATGTTTCTCATTTTACCCACAAGTCACTCCAAGTGTCTTTTCCCCCCTCCAAAGTGTCTTTCCCCCTCCACTCTTGCCCCCCATATGTCTCTCTCCCCCTTGCAGCCTCTCCATTTCTCTCTCCCCCTCCTTTCTACTGCAGCCACTCCATTTCTCTCCATCCTCCCCTCCCCTGCAGTTTCTCAATTTCTCTCTACCCGACCCTTTCCCTGCAGCACCTCCATTTCTCCCCCTTGCAATCCCTCCATTTCTTTCTCTCCCTTCCCCTGCAGCCCCTCTATTTCTTCCCCTTCCCCTGCAGCCCCTCCATTTCTCCTCCCTTCCCCTGCAGACCCTCCATTTATACCCCCTACCATGTAGACTCTCCACCCCTTCTTCCCCTGCAGACTCTCCATTCTCCCCCCTTTCCCTGCAGACCCTCCATTCCCCCCTTCTTCCCCTGCAGACTCTGCATTGCCCCCTCCTTCCCCTGCAGACTGCACCTGAAGTGCATAGTCCTGAACCCCCTTAGCCATATCCTCGAGAAATTGTATCCAATATCTAGATTCAATTTCAAGACTGGAGCTACCATCAGCCACCTACTCTACATGGACAGCATCAAGCTGTATGCCAAAAATGAGCAGTAGATTGACTCACTGATCCACCTAACTAGGATAAACAGCAAGGACATCGAAATGTTGTTTGGACTAGAGAAGTGTGGGTGGATGATAGCAAAAAGCGGAAAGATATTTGGGACAGAAGGGGTTAAAATACCAGAAGGCCAATTAGAATATGTAGAGACCAACTACAAGGTCCTGGGGGTACCACAAACAAATGGCAACCATGAGGAAGAGGCAAGGATGATAGCAACATCCAAGTACCTCCAAAGAGTCAGACACATCCTAAAGTCCAAGATCAATGGCAAGAACAAGATCCCAGCCATCAACACATATACCCTATCAGTTATCAGGAACCCAACTGGAATAATAGCCTGGCCAAGGACTAGTCACCATGGATGTCAAGACCCAGAAACTATGGATGGAGTATTCTACACAAAATCCATCACCCAGAAACTGTACAGTAGTCAGAAGTAAACAGGTTAGGTCCTGATGAATGTAAAGGCCACAGTCCTGGATTAAACACAGAGCATCCACAAATACATCATGAAAATGGTTCCTAAGATGAACTGCTAAGGGAAATCCGAGACAACAACAGATAGAGAATGCAGATAAGGAGGATGTTTCATGGCAAGACTAACCTCTTCATGTGGTGTACCATCTGCAGATAGTGAACGTGGCTCACATTACAAATTCATACCAGTGGTTGCAAAAGGCAGGGCAGAAAGAGAGCACTGAGGCACTAATCATATAAACACAGATCAAGAGAAGCAGGTGTCTACCAAACCAGGCAATTCCTAAGGTGCAGACTGTGCAAAGAGCCATCTGAGGCAATCCAGCACACAGTAGTTGGCTGCAAGATGTTAGCAGGAACAGCACACACTGAGAGGCACAAACAAGTCTGTGCAGAATATGGGGTGGAACTGTCAAAGGAGGTACCATAAAGGGTAGATGAGAATGACAGGGCTACAATCTGGTAGGGCTTTCAGATCCAGACAGACAAGCAAGAATTGGCTAACCAGCCTCACGTCTGGGTGATCGACAAGAAACAGAATACTGCAGTTGTGGTGAATGTGGCAATACCAAGTGACTATAACATCAGGAAGTTTTACTGAAGATGGATGCATACCAAGGACTGAAAGAAGAGTAAGAAAGCATGTGGAAACTGAAGGCATAGTAGTCCCAGTTGTGATAGAAGCACTCGGGGCTGTGACCTCCAAGTTGGGGGAGTGGCATCAACAGATTCCAGGTAGGACATCTGAGATGGCTTTTCAGAAGAGTGCAATTCTAGAAACAGGTAAAATACTCTGACTCCCAGTCCTCTGGAAGAGAATGATGTATATATACCACCCTAGAAGAGGGAGAAAATCTATTTTTTTATTTACAGTTTTTTTACTGCTCCTTCTTTATTCCTTCCTTTGACTGTTTCTTCGCACTTCTATCTATTAAATAAATTATGTAAAAATGTGCCAGTGTACTACAGTAACAGGCACATTTTCTTGCCATTGTGGTTTTTCTAAAATGTTTTTTCCCAAAACAATTGTATGGATGAAATTTGTCCCATCTCAAATGCCACAAATGGACAAAACCGAAATTCCCCCATGATATATGGACTAAAACTAGACTAAAACTAAAATGTGCTATTTGCTATTAGCTCACACTGCTAGTGACAAATGTACCTAAGTCTGTACAACATTGAGCTTTGAAGTTCAACTTTATTTCTCAGAGATAAGAAAGCCTGTACACCCTGCCAGTCCATTTGATCACTTCTGATTACCAAGAAATGGAATGCAGAAAGTCATTAACAAATTGCTTACATGAAACATATTTTGGATTCTCAAGAAGAAGCATCACTTGCAATTGATTTCTAAGTGAATCTGCCATGCCAGAGTCTTCAGAGCATTTGCAATATTCCTTTTTAATTTTTTTGTTATAAAATTAGCTTCTGCCGCTAACTGACTGAATGCCCGCTGGTGCATGGCATATTTTACACACCATCATGATTAATTATTACTTTAACTTGCCTGTGGCAAACCATTTTGTTGGGAGAGATGAAATCAGTCAGTGCTTATGCATGCAGCATGACCAGCTACAACTCAACCATTGATAATACATCATTATAATATGTGGTACAATAATTCCACTTCTAAAGGTCGGGTGGGATGGAGAGCAAAAAATATATATTCATAGATTTTTAAATATGTTCCATTACAGAAACATGTTTACTTATTTTTAAACAAATTTATGTAATCACACAGATTATTTTAATCTCTCTCTCTGTCTATCAAACCCTCTCTCAATCTTTCCCTCTCATTCCATTCTCCTTCATTCTCCCCCTCTCACTTTCTCTCTCCTCTCTCTCTCTCTCCCTCTCCCTCCCTTTCTTTCTATCCCTGTATTTTTGTTGGTCTATCTACCTTATGAGCTTTTACAGTTGCCATCAATAACCTGTACTAAAGTCATTGATGGCTTTATGATTTTCCACAGGGGGGCTCTATTCCTTCCTATCGCAGAAACACATACAGAATACACGTTAGATTATGCACATGTGCTTCCCTATTCAATACGTTTTAAAGGTATACATGAATAGACCAAGACATGTCAAAATGCTTCAAGGTAGAAATTGACTTGAGTTGAGGAGATTTGCTGGAGGGGATTTTATTTTTTAGCTTTTAACGTTTTTATTAAATTTTTATTAATGCATTATCTTTATAATGTATTACCCATTCAGTGAAAGCAAAACTACCTTCAAGTGACTCTTTCAATATATACATTACTAGCACGATCTTTGTGAACACACAGCAGCTGTTTGACACCTGATATCTATTAAGTATACAATATGTAATACATCAGTCATATACTTTACACTCACATTAATGTCAAAATTTATAAAACTATATAAAATAAAATATTACCACAACAGATTAGTGAATATATGTTCTTAAATACTCTGCGCAAACCAATGCTTAATAATAAAATAAAGACATAATTTAGTATTTTATAGAAATAATGGTCTGTTTCTGGTCTGAAGTTATATATCTTTTATATATTTCTCTTTTACTTGTTATGTATTTATTTCATAGTTTTATTGTGCAGAAAATTGTGTCCAGAGAGAGATGTTGGAAAACAGTTGAACCTTATAAAGAACATTTGGAAGGAGGCATTTCAAAATGTAATTGATTACTTTTCTTTGATTGTATGTCATGACCTGCATCTATTAAACCAACACACCAAATCAATTCTAGTGAATGCTACAACTGCTGACATTCCTCATGTAATGGCATTATTAAAGTAGTGTAATTCAGTTGTTTATTAAGGCTCTTAGGTTTAAAAACCAACATCAACAAGATGGCACATTGAGTTCTTTATGTTCTTTTTGTTAAGAAAGTATAACATGTTTACAATGTCCTTTTACAACAAATTAATTAGAAAATAAAACCAAACAAACAGGAGTTTAGATAACTGTTTGACAAATTTAAAATTCAATTTGTCTATCATATACATTTGAAAACGCTGGATTTGTGGTTGTTTTATTTACTCAGAAGACTCCGGGAGACAATACACAGCTGTATGAATTGGCATTAAAAAAATGCATTTGGGTTAAGTTACAAAGTTCTAACCTTGGATCAGTCTGATATCAGTGTATTTAAAGTCAGATGAAAAGCTAAAATGAAGAAAAATTTCCATGTTGACTGTTCATTAAAGTCATCTCAGTTAGCATGTTACCCATTGCAAAAAACATCCACTGCCCTGGTTAGTTCACATCTGGCATCAGAAAAATAGTGAAAAAGAGAAGTCACTTTTTCACAAGACTTACATCCTAAAGCCATGCCCAGACAGTTGATACATTTTGGAATTCTAATCTGGTGCTGCTTTTGTTTCATTTGAACAACCTTACAACAAAATTGCTCGTTCTTACAATCCACCTGCCAGCAGGAAGAAGGTCAAAACATTTAAAAACATCTACATTTAAAAATGAGCAAGAGTACCTGACGATAAGAGGCAGCACACTATCCTCACAGAATAAAATTGCATGTGCTATATAATGTGGCTTAATTATATTACATGTGGGCCACAGGTATGACCCAGACTCCTTGGACCTTAAGAAGGAAACGTTAATGTGATATGACTGGTACTACCAAACACCCCATCCTCTCTTTCTATGAATGGGAAAACAGAAGTAGTAAATAGTGGAAATAGAAGCCAGACTGATTCTCCAGCTCCTGTCACCTCTTTAGCTAGTGAGATGGACCAATTACATAAAGAAATAAACTTTAAATGGCAGGTGCACAGTGTCACAGCAAGGGTACCTAATTTATTATTGCACTATGGAACATGGCTATTTAATATAACTTGTGCAGTGCATCAATAATTGGACCCCTGACTAGACGACAAATGGCAGAAAGAAATTGCTCTTTTGATCAAAAGGGGCTTCTGCAAGGTGTGAAACAGGTTTCCCTGTTTCTGCAAGGTGAGACATTTTACACTTAAGGTGAGACATTTTACACTTAAGCCGCCGGTATGTCTAGTATCAATGTAAACTAACTGACTTTGACCATATGGATTGAAACTATCAATAGCTTCATGAAGATCAGTATGTTTTAGTATCATATCCAAGAGAAACAATAATTACCCACAGATTAATAATAACGCATCATTTTTCAAGTCTAAACACCACTTATACACCTTAAACCAGGTGGCAGGGTTTGTGATGTCTGCTGTATTAGGGCGCATGTAAGTCATGTGATATAGCCCTGAAATAGGAAAATGGTAACAAATTCATAGAGGCAATTGTTATTTCTGTGGCAAGTATAGTAGAGGAGATAAAACCATAAGTTTATATTTGGCTTGTTGTTTTCTGGAACACAAGGGAGTGGCTACTTATTGTGTCTATAGGTATGCCTTATCTCCACCTCTGGGAAGGCTGGGGACGAGAGATGAATCTAAAGGGTAAATAACAAGTGATATTGAAAGGTCTTGGTGTACTTGCTTGGGGGTCATAATCTAATTCTAAGTGAGTCATTATCTTTCCTTGGCAGAGACCTCCTGGGCAGAAGTTGTACTTTGAAAACCTAAGTGAGTAATTAGGACTTCTGTATTTTATTATTTTTGTTTTTACCTGTTGGTGTAAATAATTTGTTTATCATATATTTTTATATGCACTGTGACTATTTTTTGCTCATAATAAACATTCATTTATTAAATTCTGCCTTTGTCTGGTTAAGAATCACATTACCTGAAGAGACTAGTTAGTATTTTTGCAATTACTTAAATATTGTACTAAGTAATATTTGGTGGGTTTTATTATTGATTTACCTGGGGGACTAAGGCACCCCATTTATAAATTGTCTTGGTGGTAGCAGTGTTAAAATCGTAATAGTTATATTATTATGTTTAAGTGTGAGCGGTGTGAAAAGGGGGATTTTGTCATTATTTCCGGTCTAGTGCAGACAAATAGTGAATTTTAACCCTTTCACCACCACACTCTTGGAGTAGGGTGTGTTCGTGACACACAGTGGTTGGGTTTTAACTCACTAGTGCATTAGCCAAGCAATCATGTTTGGTTGAGAAGTAAGGGTGTACAAAGCAAAAAGTTTTAATGGATACATAGCAAAAAGCAATCCAAATATAGAATATGTTGAAATAAGGAAAAATGAAAAGTATTATATATCCAACCATCCATTTGAGTAACACATTACATGTAACCTATTTTATATACACACAAACACACACATATATCAGCTGTGATAAATATAACCACATTATCCTAGATTTTGACAAAATAGTAATATAAAATATATTATTATTTAATATACAGCTGAAAATAAAACATATTTCACATGCATTGGGGCCCATTATTATGTTATTTGTTATATTTTTCCTACCTGTTTTATGTTAAATTTTGTATATATTGTGTATTAATATTGTTTCTGTTTTTTATTGTACCCTATTGTATCAATGAAATGTTTTGTGGACCCAGGACATACTTGAAAACGAGAGAATGTCAATGTATCCTTCCTGGTAAAATATTTTATAAATAAATAATATTTGGGATGACTGCATGCATGTCTTTTAGGATGAGATAAATTTCCTCCTTAATACCCCATATACTTTTGCATCTCACCATCTCTATACAACCACAACAAATATATAGGCAGCTGGTTTTGAGAGTCAAGCCAAGATATTGGTATTACCTAGAATCAACAGCTATTTCAGTCTTCAAAAACACTAATGTTATATTGGTATTTAGCAGTTGTTTTCCCACGTATCCCTTAGCTTTGAAAGAAAATTAAAGATGCTAAATAAGTGTATCGGGGTAGCAACTAACACTGCCCAAATCAATTACATTAAAATAAATTATAGCAAAAATTGAAAAATAACAAGTTTGCTTTTCAATATAAAGTCAGTTAATTAAAAAAAAAACATAAAAAAAACAACAAGCCAACATTTAACCAGTCACAAGGAAATGAACAGCACTAAACTAAGAGGCAGTCATATGATCGGTTTGACATTTGCCCTATTACTAAACAGTACATAGTGTAGGATGATGGTTAAATAATTACTCCAACTCCAGTGGTCATGGAGCAAGCAATCTGTATATTCAGCATTTACTCTTGAAACGCTGCCTATACATAGAAATCTGCATCTTTTGGACCGGAGTCTTGTTGCACACATGATTCGTGCAGTCCGGAACTCTGTTGAGGACAGCATAACGTTATTTCTGTACAAAAAATACATCTGTCATAAGCACGCACTGTGCACTGTCGATGAATGTCATCATTTTCTTCATTTGCAGGCAGCACTGTGAGGAAACCTGCACTGTGAAGCCATCTCACCCTAGTGTTAGCACATTGAGACCTTCCCTCAATGCAGCCCTCCCTCCTCCCCCTTCACTTAGAGTTAGCACAAGGAGTCCTCCCTCAATACAGTACTCCCCGCTTCCCCTTGACTTGGTGTTCACACATTGAACCCTCCCTCTGTGCCATCCTCCGTCTTTCCCCTTCACTAACTTTATTACGTGCAGCCCTCCCACATTTGGTTAGATCAAACAACAACAAAGGATGGTGCGCAGTGACAACAACATTGTAAAACAGATGAGGGATAACTTTGTGCCAGATTCTAAGTAAGTTTTAAGCTATTTTTTAAAGTTTTTTATTTAAGGTTTTTATTTAACATAATGTGGGGTAACTTAATGAAATATAAAATCCCCCCCAAAAAACAGTTGCAGTAATCCTTTCATGATTGCACAGAACTTTCCTCTTTTCGATAATTTATGGTCTGTGGAATGCAAAGTCTCCCAGAATCCAATTAAATAAGAAAACAAGTAAAGCATGTGTATCTCAGTGCAGCACACATGTAGCGTGTCCAAGCTGTCAACTAATACAGTGGTTGTTATAAAGTACTGTTATTGTAATGAAGAGATGACAATGGCTCCATAGCTTCTTAATGTTAAATCTATTTATCACTGATTTCAGACCATTAGGCTAAAGCATTGTGTTTGCAAAGTATGCTGCAATATTGCATACATATGAAAGAATGTTATATGACAGTACAAAATGAGTATGGTGTTGTATTACAGTACAAAATTAGTAAGGTGTCGTGATGAGGTGAGAATGTTTCTTCATAATGCAAACATTCACGGTTATTTAACATTGTAGACACACAAGGGTGTTTTCCTAGAAATTTACATTTTTTATATGGATTGAAACCAACTATTGGATTTTTTATAAAAAGTCCTGGGGCAATTGCAGTCTTCTCCAATAATCCTACTGAACAGGAAGGATCTCTTTCTTTAAAATGATTTTTCCCGTAGCACTCTTTTCAAGCTATCAACCAGCTTTGCTAAAAAGGCAATAAGAAGGGCTGTCAGTCCTTTCAGTTGGTTCAATATAATTTATAGTTTACATTGTTTTTTTTCAATACTTAACTATAAATAAACAACAAGTATGAGCCAGGTTTAAGCTGCTGTCTTCAAAATCCACATTTGTTTTAAACTAACTTGATTCAAAATAGTGTATGGAGGCTAGACAATCAAATTTAAAAAAACTGTATATTCATATATGCAGCACACCTAAAACACATGTTTTGTTTTATACCATGTTATATTGAGTCATTCATTTGATGTAACTAGTTGAAAACATCTGAAATCTACTTTGCAATTAACTGTTCTCTCGCCTCTAGAATTGGTCTTCAAGCATGCTTAAGTATCCTAGCTTCTCATCAATGGATTCTAAGTACAACCAAGATCCAATGTATTTTACATTCTATAAGTCATGCTATCTATCTATCTATCTATCTACCCATCCATCTGGGCAGACTAAATGGGCCGAATCGTTTTTATCTGCCGTCACATTCTATGTATCTATGTTTCTATGTTTCTGTCATCATCTCTTAATCTCTGCTTGCCTATCTCTTAGCAATGAAGATATTTTATTTTTTCAGGGTTATAGGGAATTCAGAGAGAAATCAAAGTCAATTTAAAATGTAAAGTCATAGTAGTAAAACTGAAAGCATTACTGAGAATTTTCCCAGTACACCTATATTGACCTCAATGTCAAGTCACTTTGAATTATTTAGGTTGTAAACACAAATAATATATGTAAAGAATATAACGAAGGAGAGCTTTATAAGTATATAAAGACACAAACGTGAATAAATACTGTATAAAACAGAAAGTACAATCTGGTTAGGCAGGAAATATCGATGTAAAAATAAATATATAAAAATAATCTAGTAGAGAAAACAAAAGCTGGATATAGTGTAATTCAGTATGGACTGATATTGGCATAGAAAAGGGAGAACAGGCAGTGGGAAATCACTCACAAAATGGATCTAAAATACTTTAAGATGAAGATATCTTTCTTTAATAGATGTCTTGTAATTTATACATATCTTATAAAATATGAAACAGAAAAAAAACATTAGTGCAATACTGTATATCAAATTCAAATTCAATAAGCAAATGCACTTTACAAGAGAAAATGATGAAATCAGCTACTGCAAGTGCACGTAAAGCAACGATGATCCCAGTTACCAACAGATGTAATGGATCCCACAGAAATGGATAACAGGCCACCAAGGCCAAAATTCGCAACCGGTAGCAGCAAATAAAAATAAAATACCAAAAAGTACAGTCAGCCAACACATTTCATCCATAAAGACTTCTCCAGGCATATGTGTTGCTCTATCCTTGACCCCCTTTTAATAGCTGGCTTGATTGATTAACTCATTGCATCTGATTACAGTGTGTGTTCCACTGGGGACCACAATGACTCCTTCTATTTCCATTTTCGCTACTTCATGTTTGTTTGAATAGCCTATCGTCACAATGTGAATGATGCGTGCGTTACACACCTTGGACATGTATAGCGCATGCGTTCCATCAGAAATTGGTCATCGGAATTTTCAATGCTTTTTTAGGGAAGCACTTGTAATTTTGCAATAGTATATTGTATACAGTGTTTTCTTTTAGTTTTCTTTAGACTGTAAACATTTTTGTGCAGGATCCTCTTCACCCACTGTTCCCATATGTCATATGTGTTTTGTAAAAATTATATGTTTGTCATGTTTACCTATTGTACATAGAAATATGTTATCACTATATAATTAATTGTAATTGTATTATAATTCACTCTGAATTCTTCCTTTATAAATAAGCCTGTTAGTAAACTTGCTTCACACAGTCAGAGAAGTTGACTATTTGCTCATACTTTTCATCAGTGTGGGCTTGTAGAGAAGTCAAATGTTTGCTCATACTTTTATGATCAGTAGGGGCTTGTACAGTCAATCATATGTATGTTTTATATGAGAGGTAAACATAAATTCCCATTATGCACTATTGAGATGATGATGTGAATAAGAAGCTGTTATAACTACAGTGAATATAACTGAACACTAATTATTAGCTTGTTAAAAGACATTACATTTTTGATTTCACAAGGTGTACTAACAAGCGAGCAGCAAGTCCATTAAAAATGAAAATATATGTGAAATGTCTTTTACCGGAATTGATGGCCATTTCCCAAGACAATTTATAAGTTCTAATGTATTATAAAAATAGTTATATTGTCTTTACCTTAGTGTGCAGTATTGCTTCTTTTGTTCTAATTCAAATGCTTATTGTATTTTTTTTATTTTTTTTTCTTAGAAACTCATCCAATTGGAAATAGAAAAAAGTTCAAATATAAATTTCAGTGCTAACCTTTTCACATACCATCTCCTATCATTAGATGTATTTGACAGACATTATACTGTGTAACTCCCATCAGGCACTTATCTGTTGAATTACGGCTTTGGTTGTGCAGCTGGGTAGAGCGGAGAGACAATGCAGTAGAGCATGAAACATTACTGAATTGAGGAATTGTGCCTGCTCATGAGACTGTGTAATTTGATGAAGTGTTCATTTATGTCAGCACATAGGCACATTGCATGCATTCTAGTTTGTCTGCTTGCAGAATAGAGACTTTCAACAATAATTGCAAAATTACTTTTCCATCAAGACAAAGTAGCTATAAATGGATTGACCCTTTTTCAAAAATTTGGTGACAGAACGTTAAACAATTTTGAATTATGGAAAAATGAAAAGTCAAAAGCAACACTGAACTGCAAGCCTTATTGGTTCATATTGAAATATATTTTGCCTTTTGTTCAAATACTCTTCTTTTATAATTCATATGCATCTAGCAAAGCCAAAACATAAAAGGTAAAAGGTATGCTTATTTAAAGGAACACTATAGCATTAGGAATACAAAACTGTATTTTAAACACCTACCTCTTTCCTTCTCTGTCTCCACTTTTTTCTGTCAGCAATATGTTGGCTTGCCATGAACACCTTTGGCCATCCCAGTTGGAAAGCAAGTCAGTGCTTTACTATTGGATTTTTCAAGAAGCTGGATTTCCTTATGCAAAGCTTGAGGACGACCAGCGTAATTTCATGGAGTTAAACTCTATGAAACTGCAGGAAGCACAGGTGGCTGTCTGATAGATAACCACTAGAATCAGTCTTAATCCTGTGATATACACATTTAATATTTTACATTACAGGGTTAAGGGGACAGGGACACTGCACCCAGACCACTTCCATGAGATGAAGTAGTCTGGGTGCCTATAGTGTCCCTTTAAATGTATCATTTGTAAAAGTTCTATGAACATGTTTCCACTGCATTCTCTTCAAGCTGAGTAATTATGAATTTAAGCCTTGCAAAATGTAATCTAAAAAAATGAATCTAGCATAATTAACTTTGTGTGAATAATGACATGCTAATTTTTTTAAAACATTTCAAGCGCCTTGTCTGCAAAAAGTGAATAGCGCAAGAAAAATAAATATAATGATTTAAATTGTTATTATTAATATTTTTTTGATAAAATAATTGTTTTGGTTACACTAAAACATTAATGTAATTTAGTTATGAGAGACATTTTTAGTTGAATTGCTTCTGATGATTCTTCTGGTATAATGTAGAAATTGTAAGGGAAGGATGAGATGGATATATTATAGCTCTTGGTGCATGGGACATCACAGGGAAAGTTATTTACCAGGGATATCAAACACACAATAAGTCGTTTAATTACATATATGGAAGAAGAGTAGAGTTACTGTAGACCAATGACAGGTGAGACAAATAATCAAATAGTAGAAAGAAAAAGTCAAAATGCCCAACTTGCCAGAAAGATAACCAGCAGTGGGTAGGGAAGAATGTATCCTAAGAAGTGCCGGATAGGCACAACTTGTGGGAATCTGTATGTGGAAACAGAGAGAGGATAACAGTGCAGATTTCCTTTAAAAATTTGTATAAATTGCAGGGTCTAATATAGTCCTACTCATGTTTAGTAGGGCTTAATACAAGCTCTAGTATTAATAGCATACAGCGGTACAATTCCCACTTATAGGATGCTTGAAGAGGTGTAAATATCTCATCAGTATGTAGACCATAAAAGGGTAAAAGAGACATTGTCATTGGTCCAATTTCCGAACTGAACCATTTTTTTTTGCCCATGCACATCCCTAATATTTGAGGAGAGTTAATGGAGTTAAAGGAACTCACTTATCACAGCAATACACTAGAATGTCATATTAGGACTCTACAGCACCTTTCCAGCTTGGGGAAAGGACATCTAGGTGGTAAATATGCCGACTACCCAGGGGTGACTGTCCCAGCAATAACAAAGAACGTTATTATACTCGTGAACACACACGAGTCATAAAACATAGCACTAAAAGTAAATCTTAATATTTATGTTAGTCAATCTTAATATTATACAAAACATATCTATAAAGACTTAATTTTTTTGTACAGCCATATTGGAAAACTGAGTCTAAGACCCAGGAGTAATTGCAAAGTGAGATCATTTAATTGTATAATCCTAGAATAATGTGTAATATTGAAAGATAGTAAATACATTATGTGAATTCTCTAAAAAGGGGATGACAGAGACTGCCCCAATGTAACAAGATGTTTTTTCCTCATTAGGATTCAATAAACTAAGAGACTTAATCTTGATAGAAAACAAAGGACATCAAGTTGCAGTACCACCAAGCTGACACCAAGCAGGGCAAAAAACTAAGAGGCTTTTGCTTCCTCTTTGGGGTACCTCGTTTGCCAGGGTCAATATCTTCTAGGAATGATATGTAAAATGAGGTTATGTTGCTAGATACAGTTGTTCTGATGATAGCTGACCTAACGATGTAACTAGTTCATTTTGTACCTAGCACCACTTTTAAAGTGCTGCACTGCACATTTTAGCATTCAAAAAAACATACTTATAATCCATTATAACATAGATACTCTTTGTGTGGCTCATGAGTCACATAGGGCTTGAGATGATGTCCATTTTGTAGTGTCTTGCGGTCACTTTTGTTTATACTACTCCATCTGTTTCTATGGCAATGTGGTATGTTAAAAGTTTGAGACATGTTTCACATGGATAGTACATACTAATAGGGGTGTTTCACCCCAATTGACATACAGGAAGCCCCTCTCCCATGGACAGGATTTACACTTTCAAAACCTTAATAAATATGTATTATATGCTTAAATTGTATGCTTTCTGTAGGAAGAAATTAGCTAAACTGGTAGGCAACAAAGATATGTGGTAACTGTGGTATTCCTACTGGCTGTCCCCTGTCACTGTGACTCTTTTAGAAAACAGTGAGGAAAACCGGTGTAGAACATAGATACTATTTTAGCAACATTATTGCCCAAAGTATTGCTATAATTCTCATACAAAGTATGTGTCTTCATTGTCTTTAAGAGCACAACACAGGTTCATCACAATGACATAAATTGGGTGTTTCCCCAAGTAAGTCAAGCATTTTGTTGACATAGTGAAAAATAGTGATAATATACCATGAATAATAAAAATATGTATAACAAAATATTCTTTTTGTATATAATAAACAATAGTACTGTTTTCAAGAGTTACAGATTTAAGTAATCAGTGGGGGGTTTTGGCAGCCCCAACTTTAATGCTATTACTTTAAAATTCAGGTCAGGTGAGTACAACATACGAAAGTATGAGCTTGTTTAAGAAGAAATAATAATAGTACGAAATTATCCAACATGGATGAAGGACACAAGCTTGAGGAAGATAGTAATTTAGAGATGTCCCGAATAGTTAGCTGGCGAATAGTTCCTGGCGAACATAGCTTGTGTGTCAGGCTCACAGCGTATACTGTGCCCACTTGCCCAGTGCCACCACTCATATCTGGTGTCACAATAGCTTGCATTTAAAAAAACAAAAAACTTTTTTGACTGTGAAATAATAGCAGTCAGTTTCCTTCACACGTGTGCATTTCAGGGCCTGCCAGGGCACAGTGTCACACCAGTGCAAATCATATCTGGTGTAACAGTAGTGTACATTTAAAAAAAAAAGAAAAATAAATTACTGTAATAGATTGAATAGCTGTTAGTTGTCTACAAGCGTGTGTGTCAGGCCTACAGCGTCTACTCTGCCAACTTCTGACAGTGCCACTCATATCTGTTGTCACAGTAGCTTGCACGCATAGTACCACTAATCGAAAAAAAAATGACAGGCAGAGGCAGGCCACCCCGCAGGGGCCGTCGTGGTCGTGGTACTGTGATTCCCTTTGGCCCTAGAATAATGCCTAGTGTTCAGAGGCCACGTACCCTGAACTCGAAAAGTTCTGAGGACATAGTTGACTGGCTAACACAGGACACCCAATCTTCTACAGCTTCCGCTCGGAACCTTGACGCACCATCCTCCTTCAGCTTAGCTTCGGGCACCTCTCAAGTTACCACTCGCCCGCCTGCCGCCACCACCAACACTAGCACCACAGCCGCTTCACTTGATCTGTCAGAGGAGTTATTTACACATCAGTTGGAAGAAATGAGTGATGCGCAACCATTATTGCCAGAGGATGTAGATAACAGGGATATGTCTCAGTCAGGCAGCATTACACACATGGACGTACGGTGTGATGATGATGATGTTGTACCCGCTGGGTACAGATGGGGAGACAGAGAGGTGGAGGAGACAAGTTTGAAGTAGGGGGGGGTCGTCGCAAGGAGCTAGTGGGACAGTCAGACAGCAGGCATCGGCACCCGGGGTCAGCCAGACAGCACGCCAATACACACATGCTGTTGCCACCACCAGAATGCCGTCATTGCAGAGCTCAGTAGTGTGGCATTTTTTGTGTGTCTGCCTCTGACAACAGTAATGCCATTTGCAACCTGTGCCAAAAGAAACTGAGTTCGGGGAAGTCCAACACCCACACAGGTACAACTGCTTTGCGAAGGCACATGATCGCACATCACAAACGCCTAGGGGATCAACACATGAGTACAAGCAGCACACAAACTCAAAGCCGCCCTCCTCCTCCTGGTCCAGCATCTTCAGCCACATCAACCACTGCTGTCCTCCTTACCCCCTCTCAACCATCCGCCACTCCGTCTCTCACCTTGAGCAGTTCCTTCTCATCTGCCCACAGTCAGGTGTCTGTCAAGGACATGTTTGAGCGTAAGAAGCCAATGTCACAAAGTCACCCCCTTGTCCGGCATCTGACAGCTGGCTTGTCTGAACTCTTAGCCTGCCAGCTTTTACCATACAAGCTGGTGGAGTCTGAGGCATTCCAACAAATTTTTAGCTTTTGGGACACCGCAGTGGAAGGTACCCGGATGAAATTTCTTTGCACAAAAGGCAATCCCCAACCTGTACTCGATTGTGCAAAAGCAAGTAATGGCATGTCTGGCACACAGTGTTGGGGCAAGGGTCCATCTGACCACTGATACCTGGTCTGCAAAGCATGGTCAGGGCAGGTATATCACCTACACTGCGCATTGGGTAAACCTGCTGACGGCTGCCAAGCATGGAATGCGTGGCTCTGCAGAGGAGTTGGTGACACCGCCACGACTTGCAGGCAGGCCTGCTGCCACCTCCTCTACTCCTCCTACTCCATCCTCTTCCATAACCTCCTCGGCTGAGTCCTCTTCTGTTGCTGCATCTTGCTCCACATCAACGGCACCCCCCCAGCTCCCCAGGTACTATTCCACATCCCGGATACGGCAGTGTCACGCCGTCTTGGGGTTGACTTGCCTGAAAGTAGAAAGTCACACCGGACCAGCACTCCTGTCCGCCCTGAAGGCACAGGTGGATCAGTGGCTTACTCCGCCCAACTGGAGATCGGCAAAGTGGTTTGTGACAACGGAAGAAATTTGTTGGCGGCATTGAATTTGGGCAAGTTGACACATGTGCCGTGCATGGCACATGTGTGTAATCCTATCGTACAACGCTTTGTGCATAAGTACCCAGGCTTACAGGACGTCCTGAAGCAGGCGAGGAAGGTGTGTGGCCATTTCAGGCATTCCGACACAGCCATGGCGCACTTTTCAGATATCCAGCAGCGAAACAACAGGCCAGTGAGGCGCTTGATTTGCGACAGCCCGACACGTTGGAATTCAACACTCCTAATGTTTGACCGCCTGATCCATCAAGAAAAAGCTGTTAACGACTATTTGTATGACCGGGGTGCTAGGACAGCCTCTGCGGAGCTGGGAATTTTTTTGCCACGTTACTGGACGCTCATGCGCAATGCCTGTAGGCTCATGCGTCCTTTTGAGGAGGTGACAAACCTAGTCAGTCGCACCGAAGGCACCATCAGCGACATTATACCATTTGTTTTCTTCCTGGAGCATGCCCTGCGAAGAGTGCTGGATCAGGCCGTAGATGAGCGTGAAGAGGAAGAGGAAGAGTTGTGGTCACCATCACCACTAGAAACAGCCTTATCAGCATTGCTTGCTGGACCTGCGGCAACGCTGGAAGAGGATTGTGAGGAAGAGGAGTCAGAGGAGGAATGTGGCTTTGAGGAGGAAGAGGAAGACCAACCACAACAGGCATCCCAGGGTGCTCGTTGTCACCTATCTGGTACCCGTGGTGTTGTACGTGGCTGGGGGGAAGAACATACCTTCAGTGAAATCACTGAGGATGAGGAACAGGACATGAGTAGCTTGGCATCCAACCTTGTGCAAATGGGGTCTTTCATGCTGTCGTGCCTGTTGAGGGACCCTCGTATAAAAAAGCTGAAGGAGAACGACCTGTACTGGGTGTCCACGCTACTAGACCCCCGGTATAAGCAGAAAGTGCCTGAAATGTTACCGAATTACCGCAAGTCGGAAAGGATGCTGCAGTTCCAAAATAAATTAAAAAGTATGCTTTACACAGCGTATAAGGGTGATGTCACAGCACAACGGGAATCTAACAGGGGAAGAGGTGAAAGTAATCCTCCTCCTCCCACGACCACGCCGGCAAGGACAGGACGCTTTACAGACGTGTTGTTGATGGAGGACATGCGGAGCTTTTTAAGTCCTACGCATCGCCACAGCCCTTCGGGGTCCACCCTCAGAGAACGACTCGACTGACAGGTAGCAGACTACCTCGCCTTAACTGCAGATATCGACACTCTGAGGAGCGATGAACCCCTTGACTACTGGGTGTGCAGGCTTGACCTGTGGCCTGAGCTATCCCAATTTGCGCTAGAACATCTGGCCTGCCCCGCTTCAAGTGTCCTGTCAGAAAGGACCTTCAGTGCAGCAAGAGGTATTGTCACTGAGAAGAGAAGTTGCCTAGGTCTAAAAAGTCTAGATTACCTCACCTTTATTAAGATGAATGAGGGATGGATCCCGAAGGGTCTGACAGTGGGCGATACATTTGACTAAATGATAGGGGACGTAACAGGGATTAAACTGATAAGAATAGTACTACTTAACACACCACTCCTATCTGGTGGCACATTAGATTACACGTGCAGTGCCCCAAATTTGAAGTAAGAGGACCAACCAAGCATCTTTTTCCATCGCCCGGTTCCTAAAATCGATGCCATATACATGTCCCCTGATAGAGGACGTAACAGGGATTAAACTGATAAGAATAGTACTACTTAACAAACCACTCCTATCTGATGGCACATTAGATTACACGCGCAGTGCCCCAAATTTGAAGTAGGAGGACCAACCAAGCATCTGTTTCCATCTCCCGGTTCCTAAAATCGATGCCATATACACGTCCCCTGATAGGGGACGTAACAGGGATTAAACTGATAGGAATAGTACTACTTAACACACCTTATAATAACACAGAGAGAGGCAATGCAGAGAGAGGAGTCTGAAGAAGAGGAGTCAGAGGAGGAAGGTGGCTTTGAGGAGGTGGAAGACCAAACACAGCAGGCGTCCCAGGGGGCTTGTTGTCACCTTTTGGGGACCCTTGGTGTTGTACGTGGCTGGGTGGAGGAAGAGACCTTCAATGACATCAGTGAGGACAAGGAACGGGACATGGCTAGCTTGGTATCCAACCTTGTGCAAATGGGGAGTTTGCGGTTATGCAAATGGACTGTTTGTGGTTGTTTGCGGTGCGTTAAACGGGGAGTTTGGTCTGTCACTGTGAAGCGGGCGTAACCCTTACACTACCTGATCGATACAACATCATTCCTGATGTTTTAAAGCACGTTATTCCAAACAATTTAGGAATGTTAGGCGATTTATGCCCTTTATGGCTTAAAACCAGACTCTGCATCAACTATGTAATTTTCCATGTGAGTTTTGCCATGGATCCCCCTCCGGCATGCCACAGTCCAGGTGTTAGTCCCCTTGAAACAACTTTTCCATCACTATTGTGGCCAGAAAGAGTCCCTGTGGGTTTTAAAATTCGCCTGCCTATTGAAGTCTATGACGGTTCGCCCGGTTCTCCCGTTCGCGAACATTTGCGGAAATTCGCGTTCGCCGTTCGTGAACGGAAAATTTTATGTTTGCGACATCTCTATAGTAATTGTATTATTAATATTAATTGTATTGGGATGGTGGAAATTAATTGGGCAGGCATTACATTTGTAACATACATTGCAGAGAAGTGTAAAATAATGGCTATATTGTTATGTATTTTCATTGTGAAGTGAAGAAGGGGGTAATTTTAGTGGATGTGATGTAAAGTTCATGCCTCCTAGATGTTAGTATGTTGGGCCATGCAGCCATTTTGCTGACTTGTTATTTTTTCAGTTCAGAAATGATATAATTTTGTTGAGGAGTTGTTGAGCAGTGTGGGCCCCTCCAGTATTTTGCTATGTATATTTACTGTATGCTGGGGTGCATAAATGATATGGAATCTTCCAAAACCAATTTTTTACTTTTATATTAGTCTAAACTTGGAGCCGGCCCGAGGTCCACCTACATGAGATCACTTAGAATTGAAAAAAAAACTTCTCCCAAAATAATTTTTGGAACACTGGTATAAAAAAAAAATATGTTCATAAATAAAGTAACTACTTTAAATTATTATATTTGATATTGTTGTTGAATTAATGTGTTCTTCATCCTAGAAGATCATTGCCATTTCTGGTCAGGTGAGAGAGGTATTGAAGATCTCCAAAAATGTTCAGACACATTTAGTTGGCTGGACAAATGCAGTTCTGTATTCACCAATAGTGAGTTGGTGTAACACCTTTTGATCACTCCTCCCCCGTGTCACTGGCATTTTTTTTTTATATGGCACTGGAATTATTACTTTTGACTACCTCCTTCTCAGCCCACTGACAAAACTCCTAATTTTGAGAGACATATGGTAAGCACTAGACACCTGCTGTCTATATGACTTCTTAAGTTAGCTGTGAACATCACATTTTATCAATATTGCTGTCTCTGTCACATGACTGAACCAACATGCAGCTGTTTAAATTCAACACAGTGAATGCACTTCCTTCCTGACATCATAAGTAATCTGCAGGTGCAAACATGACAGCTGGTGAATGCCCTTCCTGTGTAACAGTTGGTATGTGATGTGCAGCTGTGAACATGATAGTTAATGCCCTTTTGCTAATGTCTATGACTATGCAAAAGCTAGGAGTTCAAACAATGGTTAATGTTAGGTAGGTTTCCTTTGAAATAGAGAGAAGTGATTATTAGTACTTCTTATAATACAAAATAACTATTTATTTTAGGTTCTATGCTCAGTTCTATAATATAACATATAAGACATCAACTTTTCAAATACTGGCCTTAATTTCTTATTGTTGGATAAGCTTTCCAAATGTGTTAATATTTTTGAATACACTTTCAAAATTAATGTTTCAACTTGATAATATATAAAAAATCTCATATTTAAAAACTACATAACTATATCAAAATATTTTTTTTTTAACTTTTAAGTCCTTTTTGAGTATTTACAAAATGGGAAAAGGATACAAAAGAAAAGGGTAGGGTGGGGTAACACCAAGCCATCACAATATGTTTATATACATCATATGCAGTGGTGCATCTAGACTGTGTGCTGCCTTAGGGGAAGCTCAAACATGAGGCCCCACGAACACACATAGTGGGAAAAAAATTACACGTTGCACTGTGTGTGTATTAGAAGCTATAGTTATATTGAATGGTAACTTTCTGCACTAGATATAGAGAGTTAGTCTTTGTATTCATCTACTTGCTCAGTTCCACTACGTTGTAAGCTCTCTGACTGTAGTTGTGACATAATTTACAAACTAAATTAATTTGCAATAAAAAAAAATGAAAAAATTGTTATTATGCTAATCGTTTATACACAATTGTGTGGCATGGTTGCATAGTCTGGCAGTCATGTATACATAAGTGTCGGTGTGAGGGGGTTATTAAAAACAAAAATGTAAGTTTTGGCTGGGTAAAAAAGCTTTAAAAAATCATTTACTAAATAATAAAGTTATAGATAAGAAAACAATGTCATCCATCTTATATATCAATAATATTTTCAAATATTAATGGGACACTATAATCACCAAAAACAACTAGAGCTTTGTTCTGGTGAATATAATCATTAGTTCAGGTTTTTTGCAGTAAACACTGTCTTTTCAGAGAAAAGGCAGTGTTTATATTACAACCTAAGGATACTTCCACTGTCCACTCCTCAGATAGCTACCAGAGGTGCTTCCTGGAGCAGTGTGCAACACTGACATTCATTGTCTTCACCCTTTGCATAGAGACACTGAACTTTACTCATAGAGATGCATTGATTCAATGCATATATATGAGGGCTGTGTTTGGCTAAGAGCTATGTGTGGGGTAGCTGCTTGTGGTGTGTTGTGTGTAAGAGGGATTATCTGTGCCTTTGTGTTTTGTGTTTATTGCAAATCTATGTTTCATGACTGTGTATGTATGACTGTCTTCAGAGGGTGACTGTGACAGGGTGAGTAAACAAATAATGGTGGCAGGGTGAGTGTGACAGGGCTGGGGGTGAATGAGACAGGGTTAGCAGGTAAGTGTGACAGAATGAGGGGGGGTGAGTGTGACAGGGTCGGGGGGAGGGTGACATGGTTGAAGGAGGGAGTGTGACCGAATTATGGAAGTTGATAATAGGGCAATAGGGAATGTGATAGGGTGAATGTGGCATGGATAGGGGGTTGAGTATCACAGGGTAGAATGAATGTTTCATGGCTGTATGAGGGAGTGTGAAAGGGCTAGGGGGAGGACTAATGGTGGTTCATGTGAGGGTGAGAGCGTCAGAGTGTGACAGAATTAGTGGTGTTAATGCCACATCATGAATGTGGCAGGCTTGTAGGTATATGTGGTAGGGTTGAAGGAGGGAGTGTGACAGGTTTAAAGAGGTCTAATATGACAGGGCGAGTGTGGCAGAGTGTGACAGGATTAGAGACATTCATGTGACATGGTGAGTTTGAAATGGTTGGGGAGAGTGTGACAGGATTGGGGGTGAGTGTAGCTTGGTTGTAGGATAGAGTGTGACAGGGTGAGGGGAGGGGAGCTTGACAGGCTTAGGTGGTTTATGTGATAGGGTGAGAGTGGTATGGCTGGGTGAGATGAGTGACAGGATTGGAGGGGTTAATGTGATTTCACTTCATGGCAAGAGATGCTGCTGTTCCTAGATGCTTCCACCTTCCAATAATACCACTTACAGTTCATTGTGGAATATCTAACAGGGATAAAATTCCACAAACTTACTTATTATTAAGGTGACCATGCTTGAATTCACTGAGCTCTTTAGAATGACTATTTTTTTTCACAAATGTTTGTAAGTGCAGACTGCATGGCTAGGTGCTTTATTTACATACATCTGTGGCAATGCGTCTGATTGAAACCACTGGATTCAATAATTAAGAGGTGTGTCACAATACTTTTGTCCATATAGTGTAGACATGTAGAAATATAAAAAATTACAATCACAACCCTTGAACAGTGAAACAGTGTAAATAAAAATTTAGAATCAAACTTTTCTTATGCAAAAAAACTCTAGCCCGAGGACTTCCTCAATCTTCAAACATAAATACAAAAACACAATAGGGGTGGATCTGCTAGGGAAAATGAGAAGAAAGGCACAATATAGTGCTTAACTGTGTTGCTATAAAATCAATGTTAGATACAATTGACCACTCACACTTTGAATGACAAGTTTAAAGGGAAACTCCAGTGCCAGAAAAACGATCCGTTTTTCTGGCACTGGAGGGTCCCTCTCCCTCCCACCCACCAATCCCCGGTTACTGAAGGGGTGAAAACCCCTTCAGTGACTTACCTGGGACAGCGGCGATGTCCCTCGCCGCTGTCTCCGCCTCCGCGACGCTCCTCCTAGTGTTTACGTCGGCCGGTGGGCGAGACTAATCTCGCTCACCGGCCGAGGAGACCTAATGCGCATGCGCGGAAATTCCGCGCATGCGCATTACGTCTCCCCATAGGAAAGCATTGAAAAATCATTTCAATGCTTTCCTATGGGGTTTTGAGCGACGCTGGAGGTCCTCACACAGCGTGAGGACGTCCAGCGACGCTCTAGCACAGGAAACCTGTGCTAGAACCCAGGAAGTGACCTCTAGTGGCTGTCTAATAGACAGCCACTAGAGGTGGAGTTAACCCTGCAATGTAAATATTGCAGTTTATGAAAAACTGCAATAATTACAGTTGCAGGGTTAAGGGTAGTGGGAGTTGGCACCCAGACCACTCCAATGAGCAGAAGTGGTCTGGGTGCCTGGAGTGTCCCTTTAAGCTTGAACTTGTCATTCAAAGTGTGAGTGGTCAATTGTATCTAACATTGATTTTATATCAATACAGTTAAGCAGTATGTTGTGCTTTTTTCTCATTTTTCATACCAGATCCACCACTATTGTATTTTGTATTTTTGTCCATGTAGTGTATGCATTTCCAGGGTGCAAATCAAAGTGGTCAGAACAAATTAGGTCAACAAAAAATGAAGTGCACACAGATCTAAAGTAGATTATATCAACCTTTTTATCTTGGTGCATCTTTGACAAAGCCATGTACCTTACATTTATACCTAGAAACTTTTACACAGCCAATTTATAAAAAACTTATAGACAGATGATAAATAAGTATGTGGATGGATCGAATGGTATATAAAAAATGTTTTTTTATATTATGAATTCATATATAAGCGTTTAAAAATATGTGTGTGTATATATATATATACATTTTTAAATTGTAGTTTATTGAGATTTTACATGAGTACAATATACCATTGCAGAAACATCCTATACATGTACATATATTGTCAGAACATTGACGTCCTGATATAAAGCCTGAAGAGTCATGAAATATTGGAGGATATATGAGCTGCGAAAACAATTTGCATATACTTTTGTGTTTTTATTTAATAGCTAAATTGGTCTGAAATTTTTACAAATTGTAGGTGACTTAGGAAGGGTTACTATATGGGCAAGCAACATCTCCTGTAGGAGGGAGCTTGAAACACAACTACTATTTACAGTCTCTTTAGGAGTGTAAAGATTCATAGCAGTAAATGTATTGTTAGAAATATGGTCCGAAATAAAGATGGATAACTCTCACTAGGTATACTAGGACAAATCATAAAGTAACAATCAAATGAAAAGCAAAGAATGTTGGGAGAAACTTTCACTTATTTTTTTTAAATTGACCATTCTACAAAAAGCATTATTTAGAGAAAAATGGGTTGAAATTTGATATTGTATTCGATAGTACACTTATTGCAAAATGATCATGCTCCATGGAAGATTAATTTTAGAAGCACATTTACATTTTTCATAATTACCACATTTTGTTTTTGTTTAATTAAACAAATAGGCCTTATATCAAATGTTGACCCAAGTTGTTATGAAAAAATAATGACAATGAATTATGTACATATTCAGTATAATTTATTTATGATTAACTTGCCAGTTGCAACAAATTACTTTTTAGCTCTAGTTTGTTCCGTTAGCGGCATATTTCTTGAAATAATAAGATTTTAATTTATTTTTGTGCATTTATGTAATCATTTTTTTTGTCTGATTAAAATTATTGATCTTGATTCTGTAACTTAAATATTGAATACAACAAAGTTATGCATTTTCAGCTTAATCTACATAGATTCTTTCTCCAACCACTTACTGCAGAATGTAGGTATAGAAATATATTATACTTATTATAAATGAAACAGTTGTGAAAAAAAGTTGTGTGATTGAATTATCGCATCGAAAAATATTTTATTTCAAAGTCATTTGACTAAAGTTGTTTTAAAGTGGAGGAAAACTGGCTGTTTTAAATTAGGCAAAATCAAGCACGTTACTTCTTTCTAGGTTAAAATTATTAAACAAATAAAGAAAGTTACACGTTTATTTATGTATGTATTTATTTACTTGCCATGCTGTTGAAAAATTAATGTGTTATGAACATACACATTTTATTTAGTGACTTTCCATGTCTATAATTTCAACCATGCAACAAAGTTCATTTAAAAATACATACCAATGTATAATTCTTACTTCTGAGGAAAGAATTTAATTAAGGCAAATTGGGAGACACTGTTGAATCAGACTACCAGATTGCTGAATGATTGGAATCCTTTGGAACTTTCATGGTTGGGACGGATTAACATCATACAATCTTATGTGCTTCCAATCTGGAACTATCTTTTTGGGGTGATACCCACATGTTTACACAGATCAAATTTACTCAAATACAGAGAATATTATCTAAAGGGAAAAAGCGAAGAATAATAAAAAAAAAAGATATTAGAGAAAAACACTGATAAGGGTGGACTTGCAATTCCCAATATTAAAAAATATCATGATGCTGCTATTCTTAAACATATTGCTAAATGGTTTAAAACAGAATCTAAAGATTCTTGGTATGATATTGAAAAATTTATGTTGGAAGTATTGGATCTTTCCCTTTTACTGTGGATTGATCCCAAAAAATTGGGTATGGATAGGATCTCTGGCAACAAAGGTGGGAAACATAATTTCACTATTCAATTATAAAGTTTTGGTCCAGATTTAAGACAGAACATAGTTTATCATGGGATAATAGTACAAGATTTAAGAGTAGCATAAGCTTTCTAGAATACAATATGGAAGAAATTAATGTATCTACATGGAAAAACAATGGTATAAATGTTTTAACAGATATCTTAAAGGGCCCTCATATGAAATCTTTTCATCAAATAGCTCTTGAATTCCATCTTCCTTCAAAGGACGTTTTTTGCTATCTTAGAATGAAAAGCTATCTGAGTAATTTTATATGCAAAAAAGATAACAAAATCATAGGATTGGAGTATAAAATATTAACTAAATGGCACTGGGTCCCAAAGAAACTCTATAAGATGTTCCCCACATAGTCTTCTCTATGCTGGCGATGTAACCAACTAGAAGGTTCCTATACTCATATTTGGTGGAACTGTCAGAAATTCTTTTTTGGGAATTAACATATAATGTATTAGGGACTCATGTGTTCTCATATGATCTTTTCTCCCAAAATTGCTTTATTACATCTTGACTGGCCTAAATTGTCGCAAAAAATGATTATATAGCTACTCATATCCTTATAGCAGCAAAAAAAAAAATATTGTAAAATTCTGGAAGCAGAGGGAGTCCCCAACATGTGCAATATTAAAAACACATCTATTTTTAATTAAAAATGGAGATGGAGTCTCTGCATATAATTAAATATGGATGGGAAATATAGAATACTTTTATCCAAGAAGTATAAGTATATAAAGATGAGGGAATCTCCTGAATGGATCTATATCAGTCTCTATTAGCATCTTGCAATGCTCTCCCCTCATCTCTCTACCTCTCTCCCCCCTCCATTGGATTTTGCGTTAGGGGTATAGGATGCAAAATATGGTTTTGTATGCATGATATGTATTTTTGAGATCTGAACTGTGAACCCCTTCTGAATTTATTACTGTCTTTCCTAATGACTAAAGTCCATCATGTTTTTGTTTGTTTTGTAATTTTGGTCAATGATTTTGAATTATTGAATTTTAAAGCAGACTGACCAATGTTTGACTTGATGAACAAGAGTTCTGGGTTTTGTATGGATGTTGGGAGGTCAATATTGTATTCTGATCACGTGATTGTTTGTCTTTTTCTTTATATACTTCTAAAAATCAATAAATATTTATAAAAAAAATACATACCAAACACTTTATAATGTTTTACCAAACTGTTCATCTCTTTCATTGCTAGTTTTATGTTGCTCTCTCTTTTTCTCTCTGTCTCCATATATATACTATTAAATGTAGTAGTTGAATTTTATCTCTTTTGCATAATGCCCCTGAATATTCCTTCGTATTTACTAGTTAAACTGAATAATTTTGAAAATAGGCTTAGAAATAATTAGTAGTAAGTTTAGATTGCCCTATAGTATTGAAGAGATTAAGTGCTCATTTATTCATAATGTATAGAAATATACTGGAAATATATGATCTGGTAATTAAACAGTTGAGTACTGGTTCCTTTTCTTTTTGCCTACCTACAGCATTAGCAAGCACATTACTACAGCTGGACTAGAAAATCAGAAAAGCTGGACCATCACAGCAAATCACTACAGTTATAGAAACTCTTACAATGCAGCCACAATTAGCATCAGATGAATCCCTGTATTTCATCTGACAGTAATTTCACCAATTATACTATGTTATATACACTTATTTACACCAATTATACTATACTTGCATGGCAAGAAAATTTGGTTTGGCTAAAAATATTGCTGTTTGTTTCTCTACAAGCAATCTACATTAGAATTTAAAGATGGGAAGCCAGGCTTGGACAGCTTGACATTTAAAAATGTTTACAAACACAAAGATAAAGCACCGCGCTTACAGCAGCAGTAGCTTAGTATCCAACAGCTTAAAATACATAGTAAAAACAAAGAGAACGTTACCTGCGCTCTGGCCTAAATCCCCATGTGCATTTAAATGAAACGGAGGCTCTTTAGTTTAATTCCAATGGCCATTTGAATATATAAGTTTACCAGCCACGTCAAGGCAAGCCTCAATAGGTGAGTTCCTACTCTAGCCATTAGATATGCTGATATCAGCCAAGAATCTCTGGTGGAGCATCATGGATTGAGAAAAACCATCATTTGTTCTCAACCAAGTGACTATATATCCTATTATTTTATTTAAATTTAATAATACAATGTGCGCTATATTTTCTTTATGATACACATATATAATAATATAATACACTCAGGAGACTATATATATACACACACACACACAAAAGATACAACCTGAAAATCAGGATGAATAAATATTATAACAAGGTTCTAAATCTACAAAGCAAAATAAACTATATAGTCTATACTCTCAGTCCTCTGGTTCTAATATTACTTACTTAACCATAAACAGTTTCCTTTTCTTTTTAGATTTAGCACCTGGTTATAATATTTATTCATTATGAGTTTCAGTTTGTTTTGTTTGTGTTTGTGTGTGTGTTATATAGTAGCTATAACATTCTTATATATATTTTTTTGGTATAAATATATATGTGTTTTGGTTTGTTCATATAAGGTGTGTGTGAGGTTGGGTTGTTGTTCTTTACTACACGTGCAAGATATAGTGATTTCTTTGTTTGTTTAATAAAATGAATTTTGAATTTTTTTCCATTCTTCTGAAAATGAGTGCACATGTTTAGTGGCTGCAACACCAGTAAACTGCTGAAAACTGGAACGGCAACAGGCAGCAATGGAGATGCAGAGACACCAGAGATGGTGCAAGGCAGTATCATTCCATGGTCTGCAAATCTTTCAGTTACCACTGCATACTAATATGCAGCTACCAGCTCATTTTAACACAAATGTGAACCACTGTCACAGTCTGGGGAAGGTATAGTTATAACAGCCAAAACTCTCCCTGACTGCAATTTCTGTTCCACTCCTCTAGTCATTGGCAAGTAATAGACAGTGCAGTTTAACTAAAAAAAGGAACGGGAAAGCTGGCATTTCTCCAGCCTCCTCCCAGGCAACAGAAAGAGACAACTTGACAACCTTTGTAACAGCTGCACTCACCTCTCTGCAGTTTGTAACCCCAATAGACACATCAGTAGCCCTCACAAAACATGCTGCAACAGCATACACATATCCTCTGCACTGGCCGCATCTAACAACCTTACTTATTGGCACTTCACTTTCTGTTTTAGGCAACTGCTTTCAGAACAGTCAGGAGAGATCCAGGATGCCTCCATATCCAATGACAGCTTCTCAAATCAAACAAGATAATGTACAGAGAAGAACAGAATGCAAGCAAATACAGTAAAGAAATGAAAGACATCATTAGTAATCAGATGATCAACATGTCTAAAATGATGGGACACGTGCATTCAGTCATGACAGACTTGCTACAGAAGCAGAATGGCATATCTGAAATGAACAGATTGATTGGTCTCTTGTCAGACCATTTTACACATGCAAGACAACTGTACTATACACCAGGATTATAGTCCAGTCTTACATGAAAATTAAAGAATTTGTGCTAAACTTTCTAAAATATATAAATTAAAACATGTTTTAATTAAAATTATTGAGATGTGCAGTTATGCTGTTCATTATGAGTTCATATCTTCTGTCTTCACAAATAAATCAAATGTTTTAAGCTACACTGTAAACTACAGTTCTGTAAACCTCTTTATGAACATATATCATTGGTTAAAAATGTTTGAAGCAGCTCCTGACTTTGATTTATTTCACTGCACAATTGGGTAAATTTATCTTCCTTCCAAGTCACGATTAATCTTCTTGGCAGTGAGCCTAATTATGTAATTCTTTTATTTGCAGCTAAGAACCATACCTAAATTTAACCGTATAATTAAAAACTTCTATATTGACTTTTAACTTCATTGAGAACCCTTAATATTTATTACTCCATATTTGATTAATAATCAGGAAGAAGGACCTTATTTCAACATATTACTGTGCACTATTAACTCCTCATCTGTATGTAAAACAGCAGGACTGATGTAACAATGGGATTAATAGAGCTAGTGCTCTAGTTTTATTTGTCTCTCTCCAATAATTTCAATTGGCAGTCTGATTATTACCTACCTCCCAACCATTCCAGAAATGAAACTGATTATGCCATAGAAGATATTTTTTTTTGGCCTCTGCCATAGTGCTGTGAATACAGCAGATTATTTTAAAACATTGAACATGTGTTTCTTTGTGTGTAGTATGTAAGGCATTAATTGTGGTTTTATGTGTGTATGTAAGGGATGCATTGTGTGTGTGTGTGTGTTTGTGCATGAATGCATTGTGTTCCTGCGTGTTAAAGTGATGCATTGTGTGTATGGGGGTGGGTGTGGGGATATGTGTTTCGATGAACGTGTGTGTGTGAGAGAGAGAGAGAGAGAGAGAGAGAGAGAGAGAGAGAGAGAGAGACTCTGTTGTAGGATAGGGAGATTTTTGGGAGGAGGGTGTTGAAGGGAGCAGTTTTTTTATTTTTTATTTTTTTTACTTTTTTAAGGATATTATCATCTCCCTGTTTTTCACCTGTACCAAGGGAGCATATTCCCTGGTGGTCGCATGGTTTTGTAAAGGCTTTCAGCCAGGTCCAGACTGGCTCACCGGGATACCGGGAAATTAAATTAGAAATTAAAGTGAATCTATGTGCAGAACCCTACTTAGAATGTTGGTTACCTGCACATAGTGATAGATAGCCCTGGTGAAAGAGAGATAGGAAGGAAAAAAGAGAGAGTCCGACGCGCGTTTCGGTGCTTACTGTGGTGCACCTTCGTCAGGGGCCCCTGACGAAGGTGCACCATAGTAAGCACCGAAACGCACGCCGGGCTCTCTCTTTTTTCCTTTTTTTTCCCTTCCTATCTCTCTTTCACCAGGGCTATCTATCACTATGTGCAGGTAACCAACATTCTAAGTAGGGTTCTGCACATAGATTCACTTTAATTTCTGACTTTCTATTCACCTCTTAACTGGTCACTCAATACCTTTTTGCAAGGGTTTACTCTTACATTGATTAGATTGAGATCTAACAGCACTGCTGTCTGTACCACTATTTAGACCTTGTTTTACAGTTAGCTGCACTGCGATTAAGGGGGACATCATCTATCCCTTACAGGTGCTGTATTACACAAGCTGACAGCTGTCATATGTTCCAGAAAGTATGTTATGATTAGCTGAATGGTTGCTTATTGTGACTTAGGATGTGAATTTATAGGCTTATAGTTGTATAAGCGATACTACAAGTCACAACGGTACTCTAACAACCATTCAAGCTTTGTCCTTGTGACCAGTCTCCTAGTTATTCATTTCGGCTAGATATACCTGCACTATACCCTTGGAGCTACTAGACTTGACCCTATGTATCGTTAATTAAAGTCACTAGTCTGTCGCTATCCAAGAGTTTTTTAGTAGGTAGCTGATTATCACTAGGATATTTTAGAGGTGAGCCATTTTTGGCTTGATTGCACCATATAGACTACTTTATTTCGTACCTATGCTATCATACTATTTACTAAATTGATTCAAGAAACGTTTGTTTATTTATCTATTCTATATTCCAGTTCATACTCTGCAAGTTTGGAAAAACATTTTTTCCCAACAATCTGAGTATTTTGCCTTTTCAAAATATCTTCCTAACTTATCCTGCACCTGAATGTAGGTGTATTCAGTTAGTAGGTGTAATCAGTTAGTATTTATTAACAAATATGTCTCAGTTTATCAAGCAATAGTACCTTCTCAGTGCTCTAATTTGTGTAGGTGTGTGGGACCAGAAGTGATAATTACCTGCAAATGCTGAAGGCAAAGCCTGGATACTTCACCATCTAGACCGCATAATAAAGAGATATTACCTCCAACCCAATGTTAGAATATATGGAGGAACTATGTTAGCTTTATTAAAAAACAAATAAATAAAAAAGGATGAAAGCAGGGTTCCTGATCCTTGGATAGGTACAAGTTTGAAAATTATGTAAATATAGATGGACTGGGTTTTATAGGATAAGGTAAGACCCCTTGATCAGAAATTGAGTCTTCTGGTCAGTACTGCAAGACAAGGGGATTCCATAAAACCATGTACGTGAGCTATGCATGCATTGTTTTAAATAAATGTTACATATGTTAGCTATGAAGCTATGGAACAGAAATTCTAGAAATCATATATTTACCAAGGTTACAAGAAATATCCAGTCAATTGTATTTTAAATACATCCACATACATTTAACACAAACCTTGTATTACCAATAGAATGTATTCTATATATCACAATTAAATCAATGAATTATATGGTAAAGGATTGATTATCATTCATATAATGCAATGCATCATAATCAAACATCTATATCCATCACACTTATGCTTTAAATTAAGCAATGTGGGTTTAGTTGGCGTTAATACAGACAACTTACAGGACGCCACCTAGGCGGATAGAATGTATCATTAATTGAAACTAAAACACAATCCTTTTCTTACATTGTATATGATGATGCCACCACTAATGTTGAATATTTTGGGTTGCATTACTGTGTCTAACATGTTTGTCTTAAAATAATAAAAAATATGTGTAATAAATGGAACAATGAATAATTTACTTTCTACATTTTATGCGACAGTACCACTCACTTTTTCTTTATATTTGGTTTCTAGAATTCCATGGGATTAGTTTGTAAAGTTTCTTGATCAACTATATTGTCTCTGTGACATGCAGATATTACGTAATGAATTAAAGAAATTAATGAAGACAAGCCTCCCCTAGGAGGCCGGCCTTCAAAGAAATTACCACAATATAATATAATTATTTATGGTAACAAAAAAATTACTTTATGTAAATCCTTACTGAATAAAAATTACAAAACGGAAAAGAGAAACCTCAAAACAAAAATGAGCGAACAAATAAATAAATAAATAGTGAAAAGTGATTAAGTGTGTGTGTTAGCTTAAAAAAGGACGCTAATAGGTCAGAGAACAAAGATACTTCAATTGGCTTCTATTCAAGACGTAGTCTTAAAAATCTTAGTAGGTATTTCAGCATGCGTTCCTTCCCTGCAATTTTGTAGCAAAAAATAAATTGATGAGATAAATGCTTTGCCACCTAGTTTAGAAATATACTACATTGTATCTTAATGATCCTTGTTACCTAAGCTACTGTGGCAAAACATTTATCTCATCACATTGCAATTTATTATTTTTGTTACAAATTTGCAGGGAGGGTATAGTGTATGCTGCAATATTTACCAAGATTTTTAACCCTATATCTTGCATAGGAGCCAGTTTCCATATTTAATTTCTGACCCATTGGCTTATTTTTTCTTTTTTAAAACCAGCACTCACACACTTTGTCACGTTTTACTTTTTATTTGTTCACTCGAGTTGTGTTTTGAAGGTTTGTCTCTTCTGTTTTGCAATTTTTATTCAATGAGTATTTAAATAAAGTAATTTTTTGTTAACATAAAGTCTTATATTACATTGGTGTTAACTTCTCTTAAGTCCAGCCAGGGTCATGTCTTCATTAGTTTATATTTGGGTTATACCTTAATTACCTACTTAACCCATTTAATTTAAGCAATACAGTTTGTTTTGCATCTGAATCTGCTTTAGATTATTATTATTATTATGTTATTATGTCTCCCCACACCATAGAAGGATATCACCTTATTAAAAACACCATTAACTGTGTGATACCTTTATTTCAAATGGATTTGCATGGCGAGCTAGTGCTATTGAAATGTAAGCTGCTTTTTGCTACCTCATCACTCTCTTTTTCACCCTGGAAGTCTTTAAAAATAACCTTTCCAGATCAGTGAGATGGCATTTCAGAGCTTTAATCAACAGTAATGAGTGGGTTAATCAACTAGACAGGTTAGGTGGCGCAGTAAGGGCTTGTTAAGGAAGTTACTGTTGTAAAGCTCTCTCTCCAGTTGGGCACAGTCCAAGGCTTCCATTGACATTTAGGTAGTTATTGGAAGATTTTCTCAGTAATTAAATTAGCCCACTAGCTATAAGATTAGCAACATTTCAGCAAGTTAATATGCTACTATACGGGATTTTTTTTCTCAGGGTTTTGTTTTGGAACTTGCATTAAGGTTGCTCACAACTGTAATAGCAGAACAGATTAAATGTTAAATTAAATTAAAGCTGTTTTTTTTTTCTTTACTCCTCTTAAATACCATAAAACCCATGGAAAGGAATTTCCTGGGCATGTAATTTATAGACTATTCAACACGTGTATCCGTGTATTCTTCACCATCATTTTGTTGTATGATTTGCTGTTTCACATGTTGTGGTTTCCATCAGACCTATTCTATTACAAATACTATATGTTTTGCTACTTAAAAAGAACATTATTAGAGTACATTTCTAGAATTATCAAGGTAGATACAGTTCTCTTAATTATAATAAAATAAGCACTGCTTTGAGATTTAAAAAGGACATTGACTTAAGGAAGTAATAAGCTTTATGACTTATTACAATTATATATTAAATATAATGTCCCAAGGGGTCTAAAACCATATAAAATAGTTTTTTATTAGGATGAAGTATAGTTCATTAAAGAGATAAGATATTTCCCCAGTTTCTGCTTCACATGATTAATTTCAATTACATATGCATATATAAAAATTATTTGAAGTATATGTGAGAAATAACTCAATGACATAATTATAATTTTAATGGTATGTAGAAACCAAACTGTGCGAACACTTTTGTGAGTATTTCTTACACCATGGCATGACTATTTTATATCAGCTACACCATATAATGAAACCTGACATAAACAAACATATATATTATTGCTTATAATTTTAAGTAATTTTATTAGCTTGCATAATTTAGATAAACATGTTTACCTTTTAACATTATACATTTATCTCACATGTTTTGAACTGAAAAATATACAAATAAATTGATGCCTAAATTAAATTCATACTTCCAGTCTTTGCATTATTTCCTATGTTGCCATTTCCTTATTACGCTAACTCTGTCCTGTAATAATTATTTAATACTGACCTTAATTTTGCATAGTGTCTTATTGTGTTCCTGTTTGTTGATGTTCTTGAGTGATATAATTTTAAAACAGGCTTCCTAGCATACAAAATGGCTGTATCAGGTTTAAACTATATAAACTACCAAACACCTTTCCTGTAATAATTATTTAATACTGACCTTAATTTTGCACAGTGTCCTATTGTGTTCCTGTTTGATGATGTTCTTGAGTGATATCATTTTAAAACAGGCTTCCTAGCATACAAAATGGCTGTATCAGGTTTAAACTTTATAAACTACCAAACACCTTCCGTGTAATAATTATTTAATACTGACCTTGGATTTGTATACATTTTGTGTGTAATTGAAATATGATATTTGATAGTCTATAAGGTCCCACTAACTTCTTTTTTACTTCATGAATGATTTTTATCCAGAAGAGAAACAACTTTCTCCATAATGCTTCATTCTGACTATTTCAGTCAGGGGGTAGGTTGAGGAGTTCAAAAAATCTCCACAAATGCCAAGTGCTGTTACAAGGAAGTACTATAGTCTTTGTGCAAAGAGAATATAGTACTTCTTTCACACGAAGACTAGAAGTACTCCCTCACTGCTTTCTGGTTAATCAAAGTGCAGCTAAGATATGATGTCATAAATAGCAACCTAGGTTAGGTTGACCAAATACCAAAATAGCAAAGGGGGAGTAATATACTTTGTGTTTCAGACAATTAGACACATTGAGTGCTTTCTCTGCATTGGACCACCAGGGATTCAGTGTTTAACAACTCTGCTATACTATTAATAGTACTCCTAATGGAAAGAGCTACAAAGTGTTTAGGAAAGGAGATTTAGGGTTAATATTTGATAATAAATTGCTGGGGGATTAGAAAAATGTGATTTAAAGTTTAACGGGGTATAAGTTAGGTTTGTGAGTGTTAGGGTTAGGGTATTTAATATTAAGATATGTGGACATGTAGCAGAGTTTTTCTATGTTTATGATAAGGGGATTTAAGATTAATATATCAGAGGAAAAGCTATTGGATATTATTTTACAGTTAATTTTATCTAGGGAGTTTAGGTATAAGATTGGGAGCTTGGCAATGGTATGTGTTGAATTGTGGGTAAATGGTTAAAGTTAGATTAGATTAGAAGGTTAGTTTTGTGAATATGTATATATAATTTTAGACATCCAAAAATATTAAAGACCATATTTTTTTCCATGTATACAACAGTTTTTTTCTAAATTGAATTAGTCTAAAATTTAGGATTATTTTTTGACACCGAATGTTATTACAAAGGTTAAAAAAACACTTGTATGCGGGGCTTAAGCCCAGAGGGTGCCTGCCTCATTTCAGTGTGCCACAGCCCACATGCATAACTGGCCCCCCAGCCACATAGCGGGAGCAGGTCTGTAGAAAAACTTAAGATGGAGGAAAATCCTGCCATCCTATAATCTCAGACCATGTTGCCCTTGCTCCTAATTAGACCTGGATCATGATCCTATCCTATCGAATCTGGATCATGGTCATTAGCCCATAGTGACATGAAGCAGGGCCCGTAGACTTTTGAATGCTGTGGCAAGGAGGAAGAGGTCTCTATATGCATGGGAGCTGCAGTTGACATCAGCACTTACCACCAACGGAGCTCCAGAGACATGTCACACCATAAAAGGAGCAGCCATATTACGCTATGCTCCATTTCAGGTAGGTCTTGCTTTCCAATTTATATTTATGGTGGAGGAAATGTGGATCAGGGAGCAGAGGGAATACTGCTGTAATGTTCCAGCATGCCCTCACACCACCTGCTGTATTGTGGGAGCTGTAGTCTCCCAGCATGCACTATGGAGCAATGAACTTCACAGAGTACCGTAGCTCAGAGGAGGCATTAGAATCAGAAGTGTGTTGTTCTCGTCAGAAGTCACTTCTAAAATATAAAAGTTGTTCTATTTGATGTTTAACATATTTATTTCCTAATTTTGGGCTCAAAATGTAGGGGTCGTATTATTCATGGAGGCTTCTTATACACAGAAAAATATAGTAATTTGAAAAGATTATGCAAAAATATAAAATTGAGGCTAATAACAGCAGTTATAGCTTGCACATAGTTACATAGTTACTAAAGCTGAAAAGAGACATGCATCCATCAAGTTCAGCTTTTCTCAAATCTGTCTTTTGCTGTTGATTTGTAGTTAGAGTAAGAGGAAGGACTTAAATAGTTTTGTTTAGCTTTTGTGTCACAAAAACGGTATGTATGTGACAAAAATGGTGTCAGTCCAAATACAGATGTACAAATGATAAGCTGAATTATGTTCTCATATGGGCACAGCTCATTGCAGAAAATGAAAAGCCCTAGAATTTACTGTAAATCCTTGAGTTTAAAATATATTTTTTAATCCAATGTTTTTGTATAGTGTATATTTCAATGGCAATGGCAATTTTACGGCAATTTCATGTTCACTCTATCGTCAAATCCTGTCATTTCCATCTCAAAAACATTGCGTGTATCCGCCCCTACTTAACGCCAGATGCGACTAAGGTGTTGGTCCATTCCACTGTACTTTCTCGCCTTGACTACTGTAATCCGCTTCTCAGTGGTCTTACATGCTCCCAACTTGCGCCGTTACAGTCCATAATGAATGCGGCGGCGAGGCTCATCTTCCTGTCCGCCCGCACCTCCCATGCCTCACCCTTCTGTCAGTCCCTTCCTATAAAATATAGAGCTCAATTTAAAATTCTGGTTCTTGCTTTCAAATGTCTACATAATGCTGCTCCCACCTATCTATCCTCCCTTATACACAAGTATGTCCTGTCTAGGCCCTTACGATCGGCTGAAGACTTACGTATATCTTCTGTCCGTACTCCCACGTCTGATGCTCGCCTTCAAGACTTCTCGAGGGCTGCACCGTTCCTGTGGAATTCGCTTCCCTCCTCCGTTAGATGCTCACCCAGTCTCCACTCCTTCAAAAAACCATTAAAAGCCCACTTCTTCATAAAAGCGTATCAATTAAACTCTTAATAGCTCCCAACTGATTCCTCTTCTGCAACTGTCACTAGTCTTATACTATCCTTACCTTTTGTGTCCTTTTACCCCACTCCCTCTAGCATGTAAGCTCATTGAGCTGGGCCCTCAACCCCTCTGTTCCTGTGTGTCCAACTTGTCTGGTTACAACTACATGTCTGTTCGTCCACCCATTGTAAAGCGCTGCGGAATTTGACGGCGCTCTATAAATAATATAATAATAATAATAATTATCTATATAATGCATTGAAAAAGAATGAGTCATAGCCAGTCTGCATATTAATTGATTACATATGTAACTAATACTATGTAAGTTAATTTTGCATAAACTAAAATTCAGTTCATAATGAATAGTGTAGATGTACTTACATTTATAAGTACTGTAATGTGAAATATTATTGTAATAGTTCAATTATATTTTAGGCTTTCATGTTCAAGAAACATACAAAAGTATGTTCCTCAATCAAAATGTAACTATAAAAACAAGATGTCTATAATTCTACATTAGATGAACCAATTACTTGAAAAATATATAAAACAGAAAATGTTCAGAAACATAATGTAACATATATTATATATATATATATATATATATATATAATATATGTTACATCATATCTTATATATATATATTGTTGTATTGTAAGACTTACTAGAGATGCTTAGAAAGGTGAAAGCCATCTTACTGAATATTAAAATTATGCAGCTTAGGTAAATTACTATTATAATGCTCATCATAAAAATGCACTTGAGAGAATCTCATTGAAATGTAGGCTGATTTTCAATGAAGATGCAAGTTTACATTCTTTCATTTCCAGCAAGCTTGTGAAAATACTTCTTTCCTAATTGCTTTATTTTATTTTTCTTAATTATATTTTTAGAATAATGCATGCAGTTCACTTGTTACAACATTGACTAAACTCTCAAAAGCATTTTATAGTTCAAAGTTGCATTTCAAACTAACTAGTCAGAGGCTGCATTAGGAACATCTATGAAATTAACCAAAACATGCGTCACTCCATACATTGAAAATAGTGCATTAATTCTATGGAATAAAATACAGTTTTGCTTCTTTATAAATCAGTGGTAAGGCCACATATTGAATATGCTGTGCAATTTTGGACACCTGATTTTAGAAGAAAGGTTAGCAAAGTAAAATCTACTTACCGTATATACTCGAGTATAAGCCGACCCGAATATAAGCCGAGGCCCCTAATTTTACCCCCAAAAACTGGGAAAACTTATTGACTCGAGTATAAGACTAGGGTGGGAAATGCAGCAGCTACTGGTAAATTTCTAAATAAAATTAGATCCTAAAAAAAATATATTAATTGAATATTTATTTACAGTGTGTGTATAATGAATGCAGTGTGTGTATAATGAATGCAGTGTGTGTATGAATGCAGTGTGTGTATGAATGCAGTGTGTGTATGAATGCAGCGTGTGTGTATGAGTGCAGTGTGTGTGTATGAGTGCAGCATGTGTGTATGAGTGCAGCGTGTGTATGTGTGCTATGTGTGCAGTGTGTGTGTATAAGTGCAGTGTGTGTGTATGTGTGCAGTGTGTGTGTGTATGAGTGCAGTGTGTGTATGAGTGCAGTGTATGTGTGCAGTGTGTGTATGAGTGCAGTGTGTGTATGAGTGCAGTGTGTGTATGAGTGCAGTGTGTGTGTATGAATGCAGTGTGTGTGTGTGTATGAGTGCAGTGTGTGTATGAGTGCAGTGTGTGTATGAGTGCAGTGTGTGTGTATGTGTGTAGTGTGTGTGCAGTGTGTGTGTGTGTGTGTGTGTGTGTTGCAGTGGTGGGGGGTGGGCAATTTTATTATTTTATTTATTTTTTAATTTTTTCATTATTATTTCTTCTTATTACCGGTATTTTTAATTTAATTATTATTTTTATTTTCGCCCCCCCTCCCTGCTTGATACATGGCAGGGAGGGGGGCTCCTTCCCTGGTGGTCCAGTGTCATTGGCAGTTCAGTACGGGTAAGTAAGATCTCTGCCAGCCCCCTCTCCCTCAGTCTGTATTATGGCAATGCAAATTGCCATAATACAGACTATTGACTTGAGTATAAGCCGAGTTCCGGTTTTTCAGCACAAAAAATGTGCTGAAAAACTCGGCTTATACTCGAGTATATACGGTAATTCAGAAAACTGGCACCTCAGAGAGGATATCATAACATTATACAAATATATTTGAGCTAATACAAACCACTGTATGGAAACCTATTCATTAATAGTATCATACATAGAACAAAATGTCACCTATTTAGAGTAGAAGAAAGGATATTTAGTCTAAGGCAATGGAAAGGGGTGTTTATAGTAGCAACAATAAACATGGTGAATTCTCAGACTAAAGAAGCAGATTTATCAGAGTCTGTACAGATTTTTAAACATTGTCTCGATGAAAATCTTGCAAAAACATAATATTCAGGGATATAATATTTAATATGTGGGGTAACAGCTTCTTGATCCAAAGAGAGATCTGACTGCCATTCTGGATAGAGAAGGAATGTTTTCCTAGTTTCTTACAAACATGAGAAGCACTGAAAACTGTTTTTGGGGGGTTTTGTTGTCTTCTTTTGGTTCAATAATAGAAACACGTGTGAGAAAGACTGAACTTGATGGACACAAGTCTTTCATTTAACAATGTAAGTAAATAACAATTAATTTTGTCTTAATATAATATACAAAGAAAATGTAAAACTAACAAGTCATTGTGCGATACTGTTAAAATACATACATATGATATACAAATGGGTGAAATGAACATAAGGTATTAAGTGAACTTTGAAGTTGGTCCTCTTTCTCACTCCAAAGTTTCTCCATCTTCAATATCTAATTTTCCCCATTTGAGCAAGGAATATAATGCAGTGAAGAAAAGGAGGTATATGTGATATAATATAATATTTTATATTCCAAAGTTATCCACTCGCTTGCTCATTAGTTAAATATATATAGGCCTTAGTTTAAACACCTATGTATACTTACATCTATCTGCAATCAATGTATATCAATCTGTTTATCTAGCTAAAGTCATTCATTTGGTGTAACTGGTTCAAAGCATCTGAAATCTGCTCTGCAATGAACTGTTCTCTCACCTCTAGAATTGGTCTTCAAGCATGCTAAAGTTGACAAGGTGTTATAGCTTCTCACCAATAGATTCTAAGCAGGGCCGTCTTTAACATTGATTGGACCCTGGGCATGCATTTGCTTGGGCCCCCTGGATCCTGCCCTCCTGCCCCCCCCCCCCGCCGGCTGCCCCCCCCCCCCCCCAGCCACCCCCCCTTTCCTGCCCCCCTCCCCCGGAATGTTTTTGTGTGCAATGTTAGATGGGATGTATGCATTTCCACACGCATATACACACAAACACTGACACAAACACAGTGAGATACACACACCCACAGTGAGATACACACCCCCCCCCACACACACACACAGTGAGACACACACACACAGTGAGATACACACACACACACAGTCAGACACACAAACAGTCAGACACACACAGTCAGATATACACATACACACATACAGTCAGATACACATACACACACAGTGAGATACACACACACAGTGAGATACACAAACACTGAGATACATACACACACAGTGAGACACACACACATAGTTAGATATACACACACACACAGATATACACACAGTCAGACACACACATTTAGACACACACATACAGTCAAATATACACACATACAGTCAAATATACACACACACAGTCAGAACACACACACACAGTCAGATATACAAACATACAGTCAGATACACACACACACACACACACACACACACAGAGTCACACACACAGTCAGATATACACACACAGTCAGATATACACATATACAGTCAGATACTCACACACACACATACAGTCAGATACACACACACACAGAGTCAGATACACACACACACACAGTCAGATATATACACACACACACACACACACACAGTCAGATACACATACACACATACAGTCAGATACACATACACACACACACACACACACACAGTCAGATACACACACACACACACACACACATACATACAGTCAGATACACACACAGTCAGATACACACACACATATCAATTTACATAGTTTAGCCACCCTCCTTACCTTTACAGAAGTGTGGCTTCCCTGGAGTCCAGTGGGAGCTGGATGGCTGAGATTGATGGGAGTCTTCTTCTTCTTGGTCTGTACCTTCTCTCTTGGTCACCTTCTCTCCCTGTATGCCTCCTCCTCCCCAGCGGCACTCAGTTAATTGGGAGGAAGTGACCTCACAACACTTCCTCCCAGCAGGCAGGAAGACAGAGGCCCGGTCTGGAGCTCTCTTAAAGGGCCGGGGGCCCTTGATTACCTCACCTGCAGCAGCCCACTATTTCTTAGTATCCCGTGGGCTGTTCAGACCTGGCTGCGGGCAGGGGGCCCACAGGGCAGCTGCTTTGGGCCCCCCAGGAGCAACAGGGCCCGGGGCAGCTGCCCAGTTTGCCCCTTGTTAAAGACGGCCCTGATTCTAAGTACAACCTAAGTGGTATGTTCTACAGATATCAAATCATATTATGCTATAAATAAAAAGATGCAATGCATTTTTATTTTCTATAGCATCACGCTATCTATATATCTATCTATCTATCCATCCGTCCATCCAATCTATCACTATTCAATATGCATCAGACATATAATTATTAAAACAAGTAAAATAAAGTAAACATCAACATAAAACCAGCATAAAACAATTTGCTGGCTCTGAGATGCATTTCTCACAAATATTGGGTATAAGCAGCAATCTGACTTTATTAGGCAACACTTGGCTTTTTATGCAGTGCCCCTAGCATGTGGTTTATAATGCAAAATAACAGGGGTTTCCTTCTCACAAGCCATTGTGTTTGAGAGATAATTGAGCTCCAATTAAGTTAATTCAATTATTACTCAAATAGTAAAACTTACATAAAATTTTTACATATTACAAAAATATACGACAACAGCATCGGAACCCCCCAAAAATTATATTCCCAAATAGCCCCGAACTGAGTGCACAGCATATCCAAAAAGCGCTCAGATTGAATCATTAAAATGAAAGTTATGTTAGTGCAAATATGAACTGGCTGCCTGGTAGAGGTGGTATTGTCAATTTCAAAAAGGGTTTGATTGATTGGCAGGTCAGAGCTTACAACCTAAATTCCTCTTTGAAGCTGGGACCCCATCAGAGCTACTCTGTAAGTTGTGAGAAGTCACACATAAGTGGCCTGGAAGTCTGGTTTCAGTATATACTCTCTCATTTGCCATATGTCTTGATTCCCTCTTCGATAAGGAGTCCTTTAATATGAACAAGCCTTGTGTTCCAATATCATATCCAAAAGAGACATTAATACCTATCCAGAGATTAATAATCAAGTCTCATTTTTATCATATTTAGAATGGGGCATGCACGATATTCCAACCAAGCCTAAACATGAACAGAATCTGTTCGGTAACCAAACAGAAGGGAACAATTCCATTCAAATGTAGGGAAACATTAGACGATACAAAGTATAATTAAGGGAACACATAAGAGGAGTCCCATCTCCCGTGACACATATCTTCACTCATCTAGGACACCACCATGTCACCTTGGATGATCTTCATGAAAAAAACACAGTTTGTATTTAAAAGTAAAAATAACATTGTGCTTGGGTACACTTTGCAGATGTTTTATTCTTATATCCCATTAAATTGTATTATGGTTACTATTCTCTAAGATATAATAGATGATTTGTGTGAAGTTTCTTAAAAATACATAAATTGGATATGTGCAGAAACATATGGAAACTAATGATTTATTTTATTTCAACTGACAGCTATTAGGAATATATTGTTTAATGTTATAATAATGATGGAATTATATAGACACCATGACCCTTAGGCACAGCCCTAATTGATGTAAACTAATTTCCAAATTAATCTAAATGTCTGCTTTGATATATTCATGAGTTTTTGAAAGCTTTATTTAACCCATTTACTGCTGAGCCTTATTGTGTTATTGAGTGAGTTTACATTTTCCAATTTTTGTGTGATATGTTAAAAAATGTCAGTCATACAAGCAAAATTATTACTGCACAAACCATTTTTGAGTGATTGTTTTTTAATGATTTTATTTATATATATATATATATATATATATATATATATATATATATATATATATATATATATATATATATATGTGTGTGTGTGTGTGTGTGTGTGTGTAAATGTGTGGGGTTGTGTGTGTGTGTGTGTGTGTAATTTGTAGAGTGTCCTCTGCTTTTACCATATGATATGGACTCACTTTGGACAATATGGACCATACATGGACAATGCATTTATTTCATATTCCGTGCCAAATTAAATGTTTCTTCCATAAAAATCAAATAAATATAGTAAACATATATAGTATGCATATTTTATAAGTCATCTTCTTTTCATTTCTGTCTATGTAATACAGATTCCACTAACTCAGTCAGAATGTACATATTATAATCACTGACCTTAAACCAATATATGTGAATTCTATTGACCAACCCCCCATAAATAAAATAAATTCAAGTTACAGTCAAATAATAAATATGTAAACAACAAATAAGGTGTGCTGTGCCTTTAAGACTATATTGTTTCTGAATTGGCTGCTTAAAAATATTTTATAAAATTATCTGAAAATATAATATACCAAAGTGCATTTATTATAAGGTGCAATAATAAATGTGAATCAGTACAACAAACACAATGCAATAGAGTGCTGCAATATTTGTGCAAAAAGCAGTGAAAAGTGCCACACTTTACTTGCTAATACATAAAAGTATGCATGGATATATGTTGGCTCCAATTAGAGGGTATACATGTAAAAAAAAATACAAAAACAACCTCATAGGGCAATATAGTAAACTACACTAGATATAGTAATTTCAGAAAGGAACACTCACAGGTGAGCAGAGAAGCCTGCTCTAACTGTAATGGCTTCAAGATATACCAGTATGGACTGTAATGTGGTAACGATAAAATCCAATCTTAATTGTGACTTTAACAAATTAGAAGCAACTGACAGTTGCTGCTAATTTTTTAAAGTCAAAAGATTGGATTGTATCATTACCACAGTAGAGACTATAGTGGTATATCTTGAAGCCATTACAGTTAGAGCAGTCTTCCAGTTTGGCAGTGGCCTAGGGCACTGGTTAACAGGGGGCGCCCGCAGGGGCTGTAATAATAATAGCTCACCATAAAATTATGCAGAGTGTGTGCCACCTCCCCCGTGACAGATCTGCCAGGAGCGCCCTCCCCTCACTGCTCCAGCCTTCCTCCACTCTTGTAATGCTTTGCTGTTGCTAGTGATATAGCCCCGCCTCTGCCCACCCACAAAATCTTAACCCCACCTGTAGCTAACCCCGCCTGACCTCAGCCTCCTCCCGCCTGCCTTTGCCCACTCCTCACAAGACCAAACATCCAGACACCAATGCTTTTGAAGAGGAGGGCAGAGATCATGCATTTCCTGCCACCTGTCATTTTTCTGAACCATATGAAAAACTGGAAGCATGGCTGCACTGGAGGTACTACACTGACTGGATGAGCTGCTGCCAGTGCCCACAGAGCCAACCTGAGTATGTGAGAGCTTGCTGTGTTTGTGTGTGTCTGTTAGACAGTGTCTTGTATGTATGTATTAGGCAGTGTGTGTGTATTAGACAGTGTGTGTGTGTGTGTTTATTAGGCAGTGTGCATTTCTCTGTTAGACAGTGTGTGTATGTATTAGGCAGTGTGTGTGTCTATTAGACAGTGTGTGTATGTATTAGGCAGTGTGTGTGTCTATTAGACAGTGTGTGTGTGTGTGTGTATTAGACAGTGTTTGTGTCTATTAGACAGTGTTTGTATGTATTAGGCAGTGTGTGTGTGTGTCTATTTGACAGTGTGTGCATATGTATTAGGCAGTGCTAGTGTCTATTAGACTGTGTGTGTTTGTATTAGGCAGTGTGTGTGTGTCTGTTAGACAGTGTGCGTATGTATTAGGCAGTGTGTGTGTCTATTAGACAGTGTGTTTGTGTGTGTGTCTATTTGACAGTGTGTTTGTGTGTGTGTCTATTTGACAGTGTGTGCATATGTATTAGGCAGTGTTAGTGTCTATTAGACTGTGTGTGTATTTATTAGGCAGTTTGTGTGTCTGTTAGACAGCGTGCGTATGTATTAGGCAGTGTGTGTGTCTATTAGACAGTGTGCGTGTATGTATTAGGCAGTGTGCATGTCTATTAGACAGCGTGTGTGTGTGTCTATTAGACAGTGAGTGTGTATGTATTAGGCAGTGGGTGTATTAAAAAAAGTTACCTGTGCTCTCCCCTTAATCCCTATGTATATTTAGACGAATGGAGGTAATTTAGTTACTCTAATGGCCATTGGCCATATTAAAAAAAGTTACCTGTGCTCTCCCCTTAATCCCTATGTATATTTAGACAAATGGAGGTAATTTAGTTACTCTAATGGCCATTGGAGGGAATGCCCGCCTGCCAACGTCAAGGCAGACCCCCCTAAGCGGGTCCTACACTGACCCTTCACCACAGGAGTAACTAAATGATCTCCATTTGTCTAAATATACACAGGTATTAAGGAGAGAGCACTGATGTGCATATTGGGGCTGATGTGTACTGTGGTCATTGCTGTTGCCAAGGAGTGATGGGAGTGAGCGCAGGACTCATCTTTTTGTATTTTTATTCACTTTTTTGTATCACACAGCTTTGTTACAATGCTGCCGCCCATCCCATGTGTTCCCTATTAAGGGTTAATACGTATATAGGGGCGTATATAAAAAAAATACTCCTCTCTGTCTCATTAGAGATCTCTTTGACAGAAGTTCAAGGAAGCAAGGTGACGGGTCAGTGCAGGATCTGCTTAGGGGGGTCTTCCTTGACTTTGGCAGGCAGGCAGGCATTCCCTCCAATTGTCTTTTTTTTTCTTTGGTTTTTACTATATATTGGGGCTGATGTGTACTGCCGCCCAGGAGTGATGGGAGTGAGTGCAGGACTTATCTTTTTGTATGAATGTGTGTGTATTAGACAATGTGTGTGTGCAGGGCCACCATCAGGGGTTGACAACCATGATGGTTGTCAAGGGCCTGGCGGTCGTGTGGGGCTCGGACTCCTTGGCTCTATGTTTATAATCCACTGTGTGCCCGGGCCCTATACCCCTGTTACCAAATGTATAATATATATATATATATATATATATATTGTATATATACAACAAAAGGAGAGAGTAAGCGCTAAATAACAATAGCATCAGAGAGGGGCCCAGGACACAGTAAGCTCCCCCTCCGCACTCTCACAAGCCGCGGCTGTAAAGCATTGCTGCGGTTTGCTATAACAGCGCTCTGCATGGCACGCAATACATGCTGGGCTCGTAACAGAAGGAGAGGACTGGATGCCGGAGGGGGAAGGTGGAGACTGCTGGGCCCCTCTTTGCTGTACAACCAACTAAGCCATATGACCCCCAGGGAATCCAGGCGAGAGAGGGGTGATTAAAGGTTATAAAAATAAAAGAACATCCCCCACCCCACAGCCCTTGCTCAACATACAAGCACACCTACTACACAAACACACACACAACATCCACTACGCAAACATGTACACTGCATTCAATATACACACACACTACTTCCACTATACACACACGGCAGTCACTTTCCTCAAACATTCTCTTTGCATTCACTACAAACATACAGCTGCATAATGCACCACAGTTTAAAGATATTTCAGCTTAAAGAACAGCTGCATAATGCACCACAGTTTAAAGATATTTCAGCTTAAGGAACAGCTGCATAATGCACCACAGTCTAAAGATATTTCAGTTTAAGGAACAGCTGCATAATGCACCACAGTTTAAAGACATTATAGTTAAAATGCGTCATAGTTTAAAGGCATTGCAGCATAAGGCACAGCTGTATAATACACCACAGTTTAAAGGCATCACAGTTTAACCCCTTAAGGACCAAACTTCTGGAATAAAAGGGAATCATGACGTGTCACACATGTCATGTGTCCTTAAGGGGTTAAAGGCACAGCAACATAATGCACACCAGTTTAAAGGAATCACAGTATAAAGGCACCATAGCAAAAACAATAAAGTAATGAAGAGAAAAAAATCTACATGTCCATGAGTAAAGGGAGCAAAATTGCTCACATCCTAAGGTTTGTAGAACAGGAAAAAGACTGAGGGACCTATGCAGGGATACTGCTTTTAAAGGTTTTGTTTTATTCCTGTCTTATCGGCTGTAAGGGGAGGAGCTAACCCATGTGAATATGCTGCCATGATTAGCCAGAAAATAAATATATACATATATATATATATACATATATATATATATATATATATATATATATATATGTATATATATATATATATATATATATATATATATATATATATATATATATATATATATATATATACACTGTTTTTAGAGGGCAAAATGGCTTTAATTTGATGTGACATATTCATAGATAAATTCTCATTATTATTATATAATTATATAAAACAAATGCCCAAAAATTGGAAAAAAAAAACACAGTTTTTGCAATAATAGTGTGTGCATAATATGTCCAGCTTAGAAAAAGTAGTTCAAAATAAGTTAATTTATGTGTATTGATTTATAGAGTCCATAATATGTATAAGATTTCAGCTTATTTTGAAAATAAAAACAAAATAAAAGGGCTAAAATACAATTTCAATGTAAACCAATTTTTGAAGTTGTTATGTTTGTCTTGTAGGTTTAGTAGCCATCACTACTGTGTCCAGGTCCCATTTTGGAGTATTTTAGGGCGGCAGAATTCCTTGCACTGGCCCTGATTAGCACGTAAGTGAAGTGTGGCTCTTTTCACTGCTTTTTGCACAAATATTGCAGCACTCTATCGCATCGTGTTTGTTGCACTGATGCACGTTTATTATTGCGCCTTAAAATATATGCACTTTAGTATATTATATTTGCAGATGGTTTTATAAAATATTTTTACGCACACAATTCAAAAACAATTTAGTCTTAAAGGCACAACGCACCTTATTTGTTGTTTACATTTTGGTTAGTGTTATTGAGCTTGTACACTGTGAAAGGTGCAGCTTTTTGATAATAATTTCTTTGGTCTGTTTTTAGCGCCATCTGTACTTGAGTTTTTTTTATAATAATAATAGATATGGGCTTAAAAAGCAGTCTCTCAGCTTTAATTTAATGGTATTCACAACTAAATAGGAATTACAGTGCTTCAACATGTCGCCTATGACCAAAGGTAATTGGACAGTTAATTTAAAAGCTATCTTATTGCCATTGTGTGCTATCCCTTCCTTATTTAATCATCAACTACGCAGCTAAAAGGTCTGGAGTTGACTCTAGGTATTAACATTTGGAAGCTGTTGTAAACTCACAACATGCGGTCAAAGGAGCTCTCAATGGAAGTTATCCTTCCATTGAAAACTATCCTTAAGCTGCAATAAAAATCTATCAGATAGATGACAGGGACATTAGGAATAGTCAAATCAACATTCTTAGAAAAAAAAATAAAAAAATTCAACCATCTAAAAAAAGCCAGTCCAGATCTGGAACTGCATTCTTTGGACAGACGTAAGATTTATTTGTACCAGAATAATGGGAAGAAAAAAGGATGTAAAAGACATGGAACGGCTCATGATCTGAAGCATACCACATCATCTGTAAGTCAAGGTATAGGCAGTGTAATGACCAATGGCCATTTATTAATGTTTATAACACAATCAGCAGGGCCGTCTTTAAGGAGGGGCAAAAGGGGCAGCTGCCCCGGGCCCAGTTACTCCTGGGGGCCCTAAGGCAGCTGCCCCATGGGCCACCTGCAGCACCTGAGGTAATCAGGGGCCCCGGCCCTTTAATACTGCTCCGGACCTGGCCCCTGTAATATGGGGGGTGGCTGACTACATGCTCACAGCTAGCCCCCGCACACACTGCCCTGTTATCCCTTTTCTTGTCCGTGGCATGCTGGGAGGAAGTGAGGTCAGATCGCCTCCTCCCAGTAAGAACAGATCACCTCCTCCTCAGTGCCGCTGGGGAGGAGGCACACACCACACGGAGGAGAATGCAAGCATTGTGGGGGAGAGGGACTGAGAAAGCTGATGGCAGACTCCCATCAGCCTTGTCCATCCAGCTCCCGCTGGACACCAGGGAAGCCACCTTTCTGTACCCAAAAGGTAAGGAGACAGGAGGGTGGCTAAATATGTTTTGTTTTGTGTTTTGCTTATTTCTGATATCACTTTTATTCATGTGTTGGTGTTTGTAATGTAACACACAGGGAATAAGTACATGTTAAAAATACTAGAAGAACCTGGCAGTTCCCTATTAAATATAAATGTAAAAAGTATTTATTTTAACATATTATTGCATCAAGTGTTATCAAAGGCTGTACACCATTTCCAAATGTCACTTTTGCCAAATTCTGGACCAGGGTATGTAAGAACAGAGTTGAGACATTATATTGGCCAAGGTTGCTGGGAGTTGCTGTCCAAGAGCTGCTAGAAGGCAGAGAATAAAATATGTAAATGTACACATATATGTGTGTGTGTGTGTGTGTATCTGGCTGTGTTTGTGTCAGTGTGTGTATCTGGCTGTGTTTGTCTGTGTTTCAGTGTTTCTGTATGTATGTATACCTGTGTATGTGTACTTGTGTGTCAGTGTGTATGTATACCTGTGTGTGTTTGTGTGTGTGTATGTGTGTGTGTATGTATGTGTCGGTGTGTGTAAGTGTGCATCTGAGTGTGTGGTAATGCATACATCCCAGCATTTTAATGCCAACACAAATACACTCCTACATTCCATCTCTAGCACTGTACACATATACACCCCTGCATTTATACCTTTATGTATGTGTGTATCTGAGTGTGTGTGTACATACCTGTGTCAGTGTGTGTGTGTGTGTGTGTATCTCTGTGTGTGGATGTGCCAGTGTGTGTGTGTATCAAACTGCTTGTATCTGTTTGTCAAAGGGTGTGTATCTGAGTGTGTGTGAATGTATGTGCCAGTATGTGTCAAGGTGTGAGCATGTGTCAGTGTGCTTATGTGTGTATCTGCGTGTTAATGTGTATGTGTATATGTGTTATAGAAATCACACAACATGCAAACAGACCCCTGCAAACACAAACATTACATACAAACACACCAGTTTGCTGAAACAACAATACTACACACAAATGTACATTTGCATTTAAAACACAACACTACATCCAAACACCCCCTGCATGCAAATACAAACATTACATACAAACACATTCCTGTATTAAAACGCTAAAATGATATACAAACACCAACTCTACACACAAAAGTACACCTGCATTTAAAAGCCAACACTACAGACAATCACACATCCCTGCATTCAAACGCAAACACTACACACAAGTACACCACTGCATTCCAATGGTAACAGTACATACAAATACACCCCTTCATGCACACATACACTATATACAATAACATGCTGTTATTCAATTGCACAAACACTGCTCAAAAATACAACCCTGCAAGGATGGTAGATCCCCAGCTGGCATAGCATTGCAGGAGTTGTATGACAGATGGGGATCTATCTTTTCTTTACTCTTGTGCTACAGGGTTAGGCCTGAATTTTTTTTTTTCACCAATGCACTCCCTACATTAGTTTTGCCTCTAGGTTGGGGTGGAGGGAGTGATTGCATGCCCAGGGGGCCCAAGCAGATGCTTGCCCAGGGTCCAATCAATATTAAAGACGGCCCTGACAATCAGTCTAATGAATTCTGAAGTGTAAAGGGATATATTGTCTACTCAGATTCAGCAAAGTTGATTGGACAGCATTTCACATTACAGATGGACAATGAGCCAAAGCATACTGCAAAAGCAACCCAGGAGCTCTTTAAGGTAAAAAAGTGGAATATTCTGCAATGGCCGAGTCCATCCCCTTGATCTCAGGTGCATTGAGAATGCCTTTCACTTGCATAAAACAAAACTTAAGGCAGAAAGACCCAAAGAACAAACAAGAACTGTAGACAGTTGCAGTAAAGGCCTGGCAAAGCATCACAAAGTAGAAAACCTAGCATTTTCTTGATGTCCATTCGTTCCTGACTTCAAGCAGTCATTGCTTGCAAAGGATTCTTGGGAAATTATTAGAAATTAACATTTTATTTATGATTGTGTTAATTTATACAATTACATTTGAGCCCCTGAAATAAAGTAACTATGCATGACAATGGTTGCAGTTCCTAAATGTTTTTTTCAACCCCTTGAATTAAAACTGAAAGTCTGCACTTCAATTGCATCTCAGTAGTTTAATTTTAAATCCATTATGATGGCATACAGAGCCAAAATTATGAAAATTGTGACAGTGTTCAAATATTTCAAGACCTAACTGTACTTTTTTCATATTGTGTGCAGTCACACTTATTATATATCACTCTGTTCAGGAGAAATAGGGCTTATATGTCACATCAAAGATTTATATTAATGCTTATTCTTATGCAATGTATGATCATATACCTATAACTAAACTCCTCTTATTTTTGCCTAGGTTAGGTTTAAAAAAAAAAAAAAAAAAAAAAATACATTCTGTGAGATTGGGCATTGTCATTTAGTGAGTGAGTGTGCTGGATCTTGTATGTTGTATAAATTGGCCCGTGCAGCACCCTTATAATGTATGCATGTTCAGGTGAGTGCAGACCTCTTGGCTTTATGTATAAATATATTTTGGAGTCTAGGCCAAATATAGTTACACTCCTCCCTATCACATGTGTCTCATTCCAGAGCCCTATTGAATCTTGCAGAGAGTACCAAGGTGTAGTGGTATATCCGAGTGTAGTATTTGCATTTAAATACAGGGGTGTGTTTGTATGTAGTGTTTGTTTTTAAATGCAGGTTTGCTTTTGTGTATAGTGTTGGTGTTTAAATGAAGAAGTGTTTTAATATAATTTTAGTATTTTAATATAAGGGTGTGTTTGTATGTAATGTTTGCTTTTGATTGCCGTGGTGTGTTTGCTTGTAATGTTGGCTTTTTAATGCAGACGTATATTTGTGTGTAGAAAAAGGGTGTGTTTGCATATAATTTTAGAGTCTAAGGGGATGGGGTTAGTAAAAATGGCCAAAATCACCCATCTGTGTTTCAAATCTCATACTGTTATTGCAACCTGAAACTAGACACATAAGGATGCATAGAGTCCATCTTAGCTCCTACTACTTTAACTACTATTAAAAAAAACAGAAACAAAGAAATTGCATCATTTTTGTAAATTTGTCATAATGCATATATGTAAAAATATGAATTGCGCTAATTAATTGTGGATATTGTAGCAGTATAGAATAAGCTGGCTTCTTAATTAAGTTGGGCTTTAGTGGATGAATCTTTCTTAGTCTTTTTTAAAACAGCAACTTATTCAGAATGAGGTAACTTTTCAGATGAATTTTAACCTTTTTGCTGGTGACCTATTTAATAATTGTGGTCAGGGACAATACGAGTTATAGTAGTGGTGATGTAAGTCGGTTGTGGTGTGCTCAAACCGACGTTCAAGTAGGCCTGTAAAAAGAGGGACCATCAACATTGAATGGTTTGATAAAGGGAGAGATGGGTGAGCTGAACCAGGCAGCATCAGCTCTGAAGTAGGAGTGTCCTGTGTAATTATAGGCTGGGTAACCACTCCCATAAATTAAGGCTCCACCTACAGGTTATTTGTGATCAGGGACAATAAGCAGAGCTATAGTAGTGGTGATGTAGATTGGTTGTGGGGTGCCAAAAGCAAAATTTGGGTAGGCCTGTAAAAAGAGGGCAAAAGTTTGACAGTTTAATATGTGCTGACATTAGGTACCCAATACTTTAAATGTATGCTTCAATTCCCTTTTTCGGTTGAGAAATGCATCAGCTGTATGCAAATTATCTCCCCCTGTCCCAACCACTGATGACATGCTGAAACCACTTTTAGGTTTTTGCCCTCACTGGGTCTCATAGAAGCCCCTTCATAAAATGTGCATTTATCATTACTGTTATGATAACCTATAGCGTGGCCACTTATTCAAAATGCATTCTTCAAAGACTTTTTATTCTACCACTGACATAAGGAAGTGCCACTTCTTCTTGGGATTTATGCATTGTTTGTGATATCAACATATCAGTTGGCACCCTCATTACTTTCAACCTCTGAATTAAACTCTAGCCATGTCTATAAGGGCAAAACGTGAAAGATGACACTTTGTGGTAAATTATATAGCATTTTATTATGCACTAACAACCAATTATATAACTAAAATACAATCAAGAACAAGAGCAAAGTTTTATATTTACAGTTATATACTATTTTCTATACGTTTACTGTAGTTTAAAATCAATTGCTTATAGAAAATATCAATTAAGTCAAATTGATCCTTTAAACAGATCCTTTATAAAAAAAACAACAACCTGTTGCTGATTGTGAAACACTACCTATTATTAGCCATAGACCACATATTTTACAGGCATACTCACAGTGCTTACCCCATGACAATTTTCTCACTTCACTTTCAATTCCACTTATATTTCACTTCCTACAGCTATATTCTACCCTGCAACCAATACTTTATCTTTGTCCAAAGTTAAGTTCTGTATATCTGTCAAGGTTGAGCTCCCCAACACGCAAACTAAGGGACAAGAGAGGCAACCCCAGATAAACGTATTACCGGTCCTTAAAAAGGCCGGGCTTAACGTGATAAGAAATAAGAATTAGAAACATCAGACGAGCCAAGGTCAGGGTTAGAGCAGGAAGCGTAAACGGAAAACAAAGCCAAAGGTCAAGGAAGCCAGAGATAAGAATAACCAGAAGACAAGCCGAAGTCAGATACCAAGGAAACACAAGTTAACAGAATGCACTCTCGGGCTATAAGAAACCACGACAGGGCAAGGAAGTGATGTAAGAAGGAGGTATAAATAGGGCTGAGTGATCTCTGATAGGTTAGGGTTAGAGTAGGGTAGATTATAAATAGAGTTGACTACCTGAGTGCTGTCTCCTTTAAGAAACGGCGCGCGCGCGTACCCCTTTAAGAAACAGCGTGCGCGCACCTGAGTGTGTGAAGCCGGCCTGGAGAACAGCACAGCCCAGCGTGGCAGGAAGGACGGCGGGAACGGAACAGCGCGGGCCGCAAGGAGGTATGACAATATCACAGTCATTAAACTTCACTAATATTCTTCTCTTCCCCAAGTAACACACATCTTGGCCTTGAACTCCCAGTCTCAGCCATAATTCTCATCTCAAATTTCCATCTGCATTTATATTCTTCCTATTAAATTTATTATGACATCTAGTCATAGCCTTTCCTTACCATAAAATATATATATTCCGTAGTCTTTCATCACAGCTCCTTCACTTTATTATGTTTTATTGCATCCTCATTCATATGCCTCATAACTATATACCCACCTTCATATGTCCTGTACCACCAAAACCCTACTAACTAAATTACCAGCCCTTGATTACCCCCGTCATAAATAATTTTCTTGCAACCAAAACCATTGCCCACTGCCTAATTAAATGTAATTTACCATGTTTGGGTACCTTTTTACCTTCAGGAGTAAAACCATTTGGCAACAGAGAAAATCCACTTTTGCCTCTCCACTCCATTCATTACTGTATTACAGGGCTGGTTATGGCTAGTAGGACAGCCACTCACAGGCTGAGAGCATCAACAATCGCAAAGCTAACGCGAAGAAGAAACACTACTGTGGGTATTCATCATCGTCTTGGTAACAGTTGTTATAGTGACAGTTCTTATAAACCCACCTCCAGTGATGCATTTAAACTAAGTTAGCCAGTGATTTTTATATTAGACTTTAAGCTAAAAAAATGTCAATATGCTGAAGAGTACAAGACTAAATCTTTTTCCCATAATGTGCGCTCATCCTTCCATTAATACCATGTTCCAGCACGTGCATTCACGCATAGGGTTATTCACTAAAGTAACAAATGTTGGACATTCCAATTGAATTCAAAGAGGATTAAAGTGCTCTAAATAGTAGTATGTTCACCTGCCTTGCCCCCACCACCAGTAGCTATGGGCCTCCAATACCATATATATATATCCCGAAAAAAAAAATTAAAGCATGCTACAATAAAATGAATCAATATTCACTCTTGGAGGGCTAACTGCAAACTAAACTCTGATAGTGGGAAAATTCCTTTATAGGCTATGCCAGTGGTTCCCAAACGCTTTAGGTTCAAGGCTCTCTTAATATTTCAATATTTTTCCAAGGCGCACCAAGTAGAAATTTCTAGGTTGTATATCTGTACAGCACTTGCTGCATTTACTGGTGCTATAGTGTAATGTATAGTGCTGGTGTTTGAAGAGGTGCTTGTATATAGTTTTAGTGTTTTATTGCAGGGGTGTGTTTGTATGAAATGTTTGCGTTTGATTGCAGGCATGTGTTTGAATGTAATGTTCACTTTTAAATGTGTATGTACATTTGTGTGAAATATTTGTGTTTGAGTGAAGGGGTGTGTTTGTATATCCTTTTTGGAGTTTGAATGCAAAGGTATGTTTGTATGTAATATTTGCATCAGATTGCAGAAATGTGTTTGTATATTGTGCTGGTGTTTGACTTCTTTGATGTATGCACATACACTACCACATACATACATACTTACACAGATATACATGCACATTAACACACAGATACATATAAATATATAGAAACATACACAAATACACATAGACACCGACATGTACACACACATAGATACACACTGACACAAACACACACTTAAACATACACAAACCTTAACGCATGCATACACCAACATATACACATACAAACACTCTGACACACAGGCACACGCACCCTGAGACACACAAACACTGAAACATGCACACACCACGACACAGGTACACACATTGTCATAAAAACACACACCCTGACACACAGATGCACATCCTGACAAAAAGATGAGTGTGCACACACAAAAACACACACTTACACAGAAGCACACTGACATACACACAGATGCACACCCTGACACACATTCACACATACCCTGACACACTCACACACACCCTGACACACACACATACACCTGATATTAATTTTATATCTCCAGCCACCCTCCTGTTAGCTTACCTCATCAATGTTTCCCAGTGCTAAAATCATAGAACCGGGAAACATTTCACGGTGCCCCAGTGTGCCTGGCCCCTGGGGCAACGCAGTACACAGTTTGGGAACCACAGGGCTATATCATACCATGTCAACTATTGCATAGTGTGGGAGAATGTCAACTAAGTTAGACAGCTAAGTTTTAAAAAATGTTTTTACAGGTTTTAGATTTATTGTCCCCCCTCTCACTGTTATTAGGCTGAAGGGGTAGGTAGGGACATTGATATTTTTTTTAGTAGAGAAACAAGGGGATTTGGGATCCCTAGGGGGAGACAGGTAGACATACTACTATTTGGAGGGATTGACAATAACATGTCCAACCCCATTATTTAATTAATTAGATGCCCCTGGAGGCTGGTGAAGTGCTATATGTTATTGTTATAATTAGGGCCCCACCCATCACAAACAGAAGGTAGCCGGTGGAGGACATCATGTCTTTACCTCTTTATTATTAATTTTAAAGAGCCTACCCACACCCAAGGGTTGGGTCCAGGGGTTAAGACAATGTGTTCAATTGATAACCCTGTAATTAACCTAACTGGAAAACAATCTCCAGTTAAGCTATGCATCTTTTTTATTTTCATGTGCTGCCTAGGCATACTGTAGACCACTCATCACAACCCAGTTCTCAAGACACACCAATGGTCCAGTTCTTTGTTAGTATTCATGTAGGAAGAGATCAAGGAAATGTCGAAATTCTGAACTGTTGATGTGCTGTGAGGAGTAATCCTAGGTCTACTGCTAAAGAGAAAATGTTAAGCACTGAATTCTGACTCAATACTAACATTTTAAACACAGGAGTCAGATAGTTATTTAATTTTGCTCTTCTTATTAACATCAACACATTTATCTCATTAATATGTTATTTCTCTTTACGTGGCTTATTCTGTCCTGTATATATTTTGTTGTGATTGCTCATGTTTATTCTTGTTGCCCTTTAAATTAGTCTGCAATATGCACAATATCAGGTAATTAATTTAATTAGACTGCAAACAAGGGCAGAATTAGTAATGTAGAAGGAAAACATATACTTCATTAAATAGTGCATTTATACATGTCCCTACAGAATTAACAACTGCTAACTATGCTAATTGATCCAAGCAACTAATTAGACAAAATATACTGCTATTTATCATATGATTTGAAGTCAATTATTTGTAGTCACTGTTACAAACGCACCCTACTTCAAGAGTGTGCATGACACCACCCACACTTACTATTTTAACGCTGCCATCACCAAGACAATTTATAAATGGGGTGCCTTGGTCCCCCAAGTAAATCAATAATAATAACCCACCAAATACAACTTAGCACAATATTTAAGGAATTGCAGAAATACTAATTAGTCTCTTCAGGTAATGTGATTCTTAACCAGACAAAGGTAGAACTTACTAAAGGAATATTTATTATGAGCAAAAAAATAGTCACAGTGCATACAAAAAAATAGATGAACAAACTAATTCTTTACACCAACAGCAGATAAAACCAAAAGGGATCGAAAAACAGAAGTCTTAAATCACTTACTCAGGTTTTCAAAGTTAACCTCTGTCCAGGGGGTCACTGGCAAGGAAGATGGTGACTTACTTCAAAATTAGATTCTGGCCCCAAGCAAGTACCAGGCATACTTCAGTTTCATTAGAGATATACCCTGTGGATTACCATGCCTCACCCAGAGGTGGAGTTAAGGAGTATCTATACAGACACTAAGGGACCACCCCATAGTGTCCAGACCTCCATCAATCCAAATGAAAAAATTTGGCTCTATCTTCTATGCACCTGCCACAGAAATAATGCTTGCATCTATTACTTTGTTATTAATTTTATATTCTATATATATGTAGCACACCGTACTTGCAACCCAATATGGCAGACATCACAATTCCTTTCCCTATGGTCAAGTTACACAACCCATGTTTGGGCTTGATTAGAAGATTGTGCTGGTCGCATATTAAATATAACAAAAAAGAGGCTTAATTATTATTCTGTAAGTAAATATAAATGTTTCTTTCTTTTGGATACGATACTGGGACAAGGCTAATGGCCATTAACATATCACTAAGATTGACTCATCAATTACAAGGTACAGCCAAATGGCAGAAGCCAGCTAGACATTCAGACTTTTAAAAGTGTAGGATCTCATACCCTGCAGAGCCTTGATTAATTCACATCCATATGGTAAAATCCTTTTCACATTCCTATGCTATTCACACTATCCCTTCTGTCATCTGACCTCAGTGGGGGGTCCCAGCTTCAAAAGATGTAACCCCTTTTGACCTCCATACAATCAGATTAACCCCCTTTGACATTGACATTACCATATCTGCCAGGCTGGCAGGTCCTTAATGCACTACACAAACTACATTAAAGGACAATATTCCATATATCTATCTATCTCTTTGTCTGTCTGTCTTCCATTTGAATGTACCTTGATCATCATTTTATCAACAGCAGTCTCGTTTATTTTTAATTTGCTGTTTGGTTTTAAATATATGTGTTTCTTTTATTTGATGCCTAATTTACTTTACAGGTGAACATTTTGCAGGTCATTGGTTGACTTCTCCAGAGTTTGAATATTTAGCATATTAGAAGTAAACGTATTTATATCATAGGAAAAGAATATGGAAAACATTAAATGGACAGGCAATAACCTGAGATCTTTATTGTAAATGATAAACAGTTAGTGCCAGAGCAAACAGGTATTCCCTGTCACAACATCTGCATGTAAGCTCACTATCTAGTGGAGAGATAGGCATATATTCTTTGATGAAAGAAATGGATGTGCAAATGCAAAACCACTTACTACAATACCATGGGTGTGGACCAAATTCGTTTCCAAATATATACCTCAAAATGTGAAAATCACATATAAAGAGTAGGGGGAGGGGAGAGGGATTAAACCTTTATTGAAAAAACAAATACAATTAAAGTTAAAAAATTGGCTACAAAAAATGCCAATACACAAAAGGACCTAGAAGGTGGGCAAATATGGTATCCTAGAGTTAATTCTGATAAGGAGTCAAAAAGCTCCAAAGTATAGGTATCTGAATAAAACAGAAAAACGAGGAGGGGCAGGGGAGAAAAAACAGGAAATATTCATATAAACCCCTGTATTGGAGGTATTAACACAAACATTGTGTAAATAGCACTGTATACATGCAGGTACCTTAGCTTGTCATGGGGAGTAAAAAAGGGGCTGTGGTTACTGCCAAACAATAGGTGTATGAACAGTGGGATGCACAGAGGTGGGGGAAATGCTCCAAACACAGGAGACACAGACTTGCTGCTGCACAGCGCCGCTAGTATCCACACCTCTCCCAATTGATTGGGGAGTTAGGGACATCTTGAGGCTGCCTTGAAGTAGCAGTTAGTTCTGACACTCACAGATGTGAGTTAGACAGCTAGCCCAGGGCAAGTCTAAGACGTCTGTGCGGTTTGTGGGAGAGGTGTGGATACTAGCGGCGCTGTGCAGCAGCAAGTCTGTGTCTCCTGTGTTTGGAGCATTTCCCCCACCTCTGTGCATCCCACTGTTCATACACCTATTGTTTGGCAGTAACCACAGCCCCTTTTTTACTCCCCATGACAAGCTAAGGTACCTGCATGTATACAGTGCTATTTACACAATTTTTGTGTTAATACCTCCAATACAGGGGTTTATATGAATATTTCCTGTTTTTTCTCCCCTGCCCCTCCTCGTTTTTCTGTTTTATTCAGATACCTATACTTTGGAGCCTTTTGACTCCTTATCAGAATTAACTCTAGGATACCATATTTGCCCACCTTCTAGGTCCTATTGTGTATTGGCATTTTTTGTAGCCATTTTTTTAACTTTAATTGTATTTGTTTTTTCAATAAAGGTTTAATCCCTCTCCCCCTACTCTTTATATGTGATTTTCACATTTTGAGGTATATATTTGGAAACGAATTTGGTCCACACCCATGGTATGGGAGTGTTCCCCACATTCAGTTTTCATTTCTCTCTCTTTTTGACATTATCTGGGGTCAAGCCCCTCATATACCTCTAGTAACCTATTTGGAGCGTGTAGGAGTTGGCTAGTCCAACTTCACTCACTCTCCTTTTTTTGATTCACTTACTACAATATTTCATCCCAATCACACTTAACGTGAGGGAACAGTTTTTTGGATATGACTGTGTCTTACACAGTGTGCCCTACATGCTAATCATTTACACTTATAAATGCATAACCTGCACACTTCAGACAAAGGATATCTCCAGTGTTCTAATGCATTATATATAGAAAATCCATTTAACCCCTTAAGGACACATGACATGTGTGACATGTCATGATGCCCTTTTATTCCAGAAGCTTGGTCCTTAAGGGGTTAATAATATGCAAATACAAATGTTCATCCTTGAAATTTCTTTCCATGCAATAAGTTCCTTAAGTTTTGTAGCATATGCTTTGGTAAAAGCACTGCTGAGCTGCACATCTGGAATGCAGTCTGGCTAAGGGAAAATCTCCCAACTGAACCACATCACAATAGCAAGCCTCTGGTAACAGCTGGGCTCCATAACAGAGTACTAGCTGCTACAACCTGATGGCAGCCCTGATGGGGTTAATCATGGACCAGATTAATTAATATTCAACATATTATATACAAAAATATAAAACTAAAAATCTTGGTTGAGTTAAAAAAATAAAATTGTTTTTATTTAGAATGAGCTACACCCATTGAACGACTTATTTTACACTTAATGTTCATTTCTCGCAGTGTAACTTTTGATTCAGTTAAGTTCTTTATAGATAGGGTGGTTTATGTGTCTACAATCATATTGAGTACTGTGCTCTAACCATCATAGATAAAGATGTTGAAGAAAAGAGGTCAGATAAAAAAGACTGAAACAGCAGTTGGCAAGTAAACTAGGTCTGTACAATCTCCAATTAAATAACAGGAAATCTACTGCTATGCTGTTTAACTACAGACCAACTCTATTTTGCCATGGGCATTAATTTAACCATGGCTAAGTATAACGCAGAATCTTACAAATAACCTCTACCCTTGTTTCTAAGTCGCAATGAAGCCAGCTGTGAAAGGGCAATGAAATATCCACAATACGGCACCAGCATATGTGCAGATACCGTTTCTAAAGCAATAAACACATTCAGCCATTCTCTCAAATGCTTGTTTGTTCTAACTGGTTTTCTTTGTGTGTGTTTTACAGGAGACACAGTTGATTTGCATTTTTTTCTGTATGATTGGGGCTATTGCTAGCGTACAATTAAACACATTTTTCTATTCCTGATTATTAGACTATATATTATGGTAAAATCACTGATAAGGAGGAAGCTTAACTTGCTCATTTATTGTGCAAACTATTTCTAGAGGTTAGCAGGTTTCATCCACACTGAATCACTGTTGACATTCTTGGCATCATCCAATTGACACACGCTAATGTGTCATTTTTTTTGTTTTGTTTAAAAGAGGTTAACAGTAGCGCATCATAATTAGTAGTGGTTATGGTAGAATATTTCTATCATCATTTGTTTGGTTAAATTTTACTCAGTAAATGATACACTTTTTTAAATGTGCCACTGTACTGTGCACTTTATTATTTGACTATTAAATGTACTACAGTACTGTACACTTTATTATTTGCCTATTAATCATCTCAAATTCTCTAAAATAAATGCTATGCTAGCTAAAGTTAATGATGTAAAGTTTAAAAGCATATGTGGATCAAGATATCACATCTAGTCAATCTGCAACATATTATTAATACATGATTAAATCTGTTTGAATTTAAAGATTAATAAGCATAATTATTCAAACATAGTCATGATGTGACAGCTTTTAAGAATATTATATATAATATTTAATTACTCCTTGAGCTCATGCACGCTAATAAATACATCCACAAAGAGAATAGTTACACAACCCAGAAATCATTGAGACACTCAATTAATGAACCAGCGCTTTTAAGACAAAAATCAGAGTCACAAAATACCATACCTCCCAACCATTCCAATTTATTTGTGACAGTCCCAATTTTCATGTGTTGTCTCACCATTCCCAACTGTCCCCAACAAGCATACCATGAGTGCATCAGGACTGAGACAGTGCTCCCTGCAGGGTCTGCCATCAACCGGCTGCCCTTTAATGATTGACAGGCAACCTCCCCTTTTCCAGACAGGTCTGCCCCCTTTGGAACCTGTCAATGACCTAACTGTGTCACTGTCCCAACTCCTTTACTCTGGATGCTGGAGTTGGGAGGTATGAAATACAATGGAATCAATAAGTTAAGTATCAAGATGCTATTTTTATTGGTAAGATGCAAACATTTACATAAAAATGAATGCAGTGGACTGCAACCTCACACCATTTTTCTATGATTACAGTAGCAGAATTCTGTAGGAGTGAGGCAGGAGGCAGGATTGTGCTTGGACTGGTGACCTATAATTTCATTGTTCTCCAAATGTTCACTGGCAGACTGTGATCGTTTTTGTTCCAGAGGACTGAATACAAATGGCACTCCTGGAGGTGTTTATAAATAACTATAGTCTGAGATGGGACAGTGCTTGTCTTATTCATAAGCCATATATCATCTTTCACTTTGTAAGTAGGACCACCCACACGAAAATGCATTAATTCTCACAAAATGCACTTTCCCCTCCTGACCAAAAATACCTATCCCTCTCCTGGTGGCAAGGGTGATAGGTTTTGTGCATTATGTACGTTATATGCGTGTACATATGTATTTCATGGGAACTGAAATAGACTTTTCCATGGAGAAAAGATTGTAAAACAGTTTACCCTGTGCATTTGGTAAAGCATATTCAATAACGGTTACTTGAGAAACATTTTTTTTAAAAAATTTGCAATGAACAAGATATTATTGAAAAATATTTCCAATTAAAAAGTTAGACTTTATACTGATTACCTAAAGTGAAATGGAAAAAATAGACCATACTGCTAGGCATCTCCAAGTTAACCCTTTAATTACTAACAGAAAATATACATATCCGTCAAAAGCAAGTGTTCACATACCAATATTATTTATTATTATTGCAAATGAATTGTGTGTATTGCACAGAATTTTTGTTTGCAAAAGCAGCAAACAGCAAAACGAGTAGTGGCCAACCAAGTAGCCATCTACTCATAAAAAAATAAGCAGAATCACCAGATAGATACATTTCTATGTATGAATGTATGCATCTATCTATCTATCTATCTTTCTGGATGTAAGTATTTGGGTGTATATGTGTGCATCTCTTTGCATGACCATGTTTCTGTTTGTGTCTTTGCATCTTACTGTGTCTTTCAACATTTGGAAGGCAATGTGACAACATATAGAGGACAATGTGGGGGAAATGTGACAGCATGTGTTGGTAAGGAAGAGGTAATGTATCAGTATATGGAGGTGCTTTGTTAGGTGTTGGACAGCATAAGGAGAGGAATATGAGAGACAATATCGCAACATAATTGGAAGCAACACAGAGGCAATATGACATTTGTATAAGAATATATAGGCAACATAAATGATAACAATATGATAACATAACAACATATGATGTAGTACATATTGAAAAAAAACACATTAGGTGGCATATAACTTAGAGAGGTAACAGCATATGAGGGGCATGTGAGAACACAAAGGGGATTTTAAAAATATATGAGATAAAATAAAAAAAGGACATGACAATTAAGGAAAGCTGTACAAGGTATAGCCAGTGATGAATCCTTCAAGAAATTATTATGCAATCTTAAACTTTTTACAGCAGTTGCTCTACCTACTGTTTATCACTTTGTCCTGCATCCAAATGGGTTATATAATTGTACTGTATATATTTTTGGTCCCATGGTATCTTTATTTATGGTGTGCGTGCATGTGTTTATACAGACACACATATATACTTATATTGGATTTGTCAGTTGCCTATCTAGTCAACTGATTTTTCTAAATATATCTGAGTAGCAACATCGTTTACAATTAAGTAGGATTAGAAACACACCAATCAGGGGCAGGTGAATATGAATATATGAAATTTAAATTAATAAAATAACAAAACAAAATAGATAAATAACAATAAAAATTAAAATTAAAATGTCAAAAAAGTGGTATCTCTTAAAGAATAAATAAGGACCCTATATCCAATTCATAAAAATCTAATGAGTGATAAAATATACTTACAGATCTATACTAAGCTTAAAATCACAAACAAATTAATTAAATTGTATCACAATATTGGAAAGTCACCCAAATAGGTAATAGTAGCAAATTCTAAAAATAAGCTGGAGTCATTACTAATCAGCTACAATTCTATAGTACCAAGTTATTTTTTACAAAAGTGGTACAGACATTCTACTGTTCCACTCCGAATTTGGACCACTATTCAAGTCTTATAGGTCATCACCCTCCTCTGGTGACAGTCACATTCTGGACTTCAGCACTTAATAAGTTGTTATGGTGTAGGAGGTGTCAGGGGGGCTGACTTACCTAAATTAGTTAGATTTAATGAATGATTTGACCATAAAATGAAGCCAGTGTAAAATCACTCTGCCCTGTACTTCCACTCACTGTCCGAGGCTTTATGTTTCATTCATGCCCCTGATAAGCTCATAGTCAGGATGCGTCAGCTGATGTTACCCAGAGTGACCTTTTAACAATATTCTCACAGCATAATCTTTAGTTGATTTATAAAATACAAATGAAATATTGTCATTTCAACCGGTATACCAGTCTTTATCTTTTTAGAAAATTGTCACCTATTAAAATGTTTTAATTTTTAAAAAATAATAATTGTAATTTGTCAGAAAAGAAAATAGCTTTTCTTTCTTTCTTTGAAGTAAAAGCCTTCCTTCTAGCAATGCCATATCCATTTGAAAACAAAGAAAAAAACTGGACTCATTCTGTCAAGCCAGTGGATGATTGACATGTCATGAATTTCATTTTATAGGTATTTCTTTCTCTATTTTTATTTCTTTCCATCCTTGATTATTATATCTGCCTTTTGGTTAGGTAGTTGCTACTGCAATAATATGTAACTGTAACAAGACCTCAAGAGCTGGTCAAGGCATTCTATATAATATAAAATTTGTTCTGCATACTGTAAGCTCAGCAAATTTCTATATACTTTACAGCCTAGGATAAAAATGCATACATATCTTAATGAGTTTTCTGAAAATATAAAACTAGTATCGCAGTAATGGTAATTTTGACCTTGAAGAAAGATGATATTAAAAAGCACATGCAGTAGGTTTTACTCCCCGCAGTAATATTTTATATTTCTTTGAATCAGTTTATATATATCGATTTTCTTCTTTAATTCAACTTATTGTTTACTTTGAACAAATGGGACATTTTAAAGATTAGAAAGATTATGTCATATCATTACTTTTATTGACTTGAATATATCGAAAGTATTATACATATAGCTTCCATTAGAATCTCTGAAACTAAAGGTTTCATATCTTTATTTTAAAATGTATCTAGGTTTCAGCAAAAAGCTCATTATAGTTTTCACTAGTTTCCTTAAATGAACTGGAAGCTGTTTCTGTATTTATATAAGTATGTATGGCATTGCAGTACTGCATAAACTGTCTAGCTTCACAATGTTATTGGTTGGCATGTAGTAGGCATATTCATAAAGGGTTGCTATGTATCTTGTGGCATTATTTTTTAATGACGTGCAGGGATACCTTTTCTGTGCACATGATTTTCTGCTTGAAGTACCAAACACATGTGTCACACTGAGCAACCTTCTCAGTGGCTAGTAATAATACAGTTTGTTGACCCAGCTTTTCCATAAGTAAGGTTACATTTTAAAATCTCCACAGACTACCAATGTACATTGTTAATCCAAAAACAATAACTTGTATCTAAGAGCTTGGATGGCTGCCAAGATTTCCTTAGAACCATCTTTCTGTATGTTATTATTATTTATAAAGCGCCAATATATTCCTAGCGCTGACAACAGGTGGACTAACAGACATGTAACTGCAGCAAGATGAGATGGACACACACGAACAGAGGGTATACGGGCCCTGCTCCACCGAGCTTACATTCTAGAGGGAGTGGGGTAAAGTGACACAAGAGTTAAGGGTAGGATGTGTTTCATGTTTGTGAAAAAAGTAGGCTACTAGAATAATTTATAGTGATGGGTTAGTTTATTGGATGACACAGTTGGAGGAGAGAAACAGGATGAGTAACCAAAGTGCTGGAAGGGAAGGCTATTAATAGTTTCATATTCATGCTTTCCTAAAGAAGTGGATTTTTAGTGATCTTTTGAAGCTATTGAGACTGGGTGAGAGTCTAACAGAGCAGGAAAGGGTGTTCCACAGGGACAGCACAGCTGTAGAGAAGTCTTGGAGGCGGGAGTTGAGGTGCGAGTAGGAACAGTCAATAGAGACAGATCTTCGGCACTGTGTAGGGGCCTGGATGGGACATACTTTTGTATCAGTGAGGATAGGTAGGTAGGAGTATCATTTTACAGCACGTTGAAGCAAGTACCAGAATTTTAAATTAAGCCCTATATCTTATGGTAAACCACTGTAAGGACTGACAGAAAGGAGAGGCATGGGAAGTGCATTTATTATGGACTGTAACAGGACCAGCTGGGAATGCAAATCCACTAAGAAGCAGATTGCAGTAGTCACAGTGAGAGAAGATAACGACATGTACCACATGTACCACCAGGTTGGCCAAATCTGGTGTTTTTGTAGAGGCGGATATGAGCAATGTTTTAAATTGTACTACTTTTTCTATAAACCATGTTTGTGTTTTTATTAGTTGTAACCTATTCTAATTCAGTTGCTTGTGTGATTAGCTAATGTTTATTATTAGCTTTAAGTTATCGACCCAGAAATCTAACATTCAACATGTTATTGCTGTAACTGCATATCAATATAAACATGCATATCATCAGAGGTTTTAACAAACATATTGCCTATAAGAATGTTTGAATAAAAATCTTAAATGAATATCAAAATAACATTTTTGTTGTCAGTATTAAATCATAGATATAAAGCCAAGAAATAAAAAAATGAATAAAAAATAGGATCACATTTTTACTGCTGATGAAAGAACCACACTAACAAACAAAATATGCTCAAAAACAATATATAAGTATGTTTATATATAAATACTATCTAACTATCTATCTATCTATATATCTATCTATCTATCTATCTATCTATTCATCCATCCATTATATACTATGGACTCAATACCCTAAGGCTCATTGGCTTAACTGACATTTAATTAAAAAACAATTGAAAAGGATGGATGAAGTCAGTTCAAGACAAAAGTACATACAGTGCCCTGCACTAATATTATGGGCACCCCTTGTAAATTATTACAATTATTAGCACCCTTTTATTCAATACTTTGTGCTTTCTCTTCTTTTATAATGCCTGATGAGGTTGAAAAATACATGGCAAGGAGTCTGAGACCATTCCTCAATACAGAATCTCTCCAGACCCTTCAAATTTCAAGGTTTTCTGTGTGGTGAACTGAAGAGCAGTCAGGGTTAAAGTCATGGGACTAGAATGACCATTGCAGGACATTTAATTTGTTGTCAGTAAACCACCCAAGAAGCAGCTAACATCTGCAATTCTACTGTGATCACTTGAGATATAACATAGCCCACTCCCAGCCAAGTCCCAGTATAATAGTAGGCACCATCCTCACATCTCCCTCTTTCTTTGCTGCTCCACAGTCAGATAAGTACCTTATTTTCTCTGTTCTGTGTTTTTTTTTTGCTAATTTGTTAGTATTTGCATTTATTTACATGTATTTTCAGTTTGTATTTACTATGTTTATGGTAGATTCAGGGTCCCAGACCAGCTGAAGACTCTCCTTTTACCTGTTGGGGGTCTTTTGTTGTACCTCTGTCCTTTTTCATTGTTCTATTTTTCTTTCTTCTATACTTTGTTTTTCTGTTCTCGTACCTGCTGTTCTTGTTCTGCTCTGTTTTCTTGTATTGCCCCTATATGTTTCTTGGGCTCCCTGGAAGTCCCGGACTGTTTTGGCACCCCTTTTTGGCCCCCCTGTTTGGCTCCGTTAGACCAGTGTGGGGCTGGCGTTTAGCCTTTTGCTTGAACGAATGCCTGAACCGCTTGTTTCATGGCCGCATTTGGTTCGTGAACGCTATTTCACGTTCGCAGACTTGTAACCGCAGTTTCGGCTGTTTTTATACGTTTGCTGGTTTCCTGTTCAGTAATAATTTTAAGCTGCGTTCACAGGCTTTTGAACTGTGTCTCACAAGCTTTGGGGACTGTGTTTTCCATCCAGTTTTGTCTCTCCTCCCTCTCCTTCATTTTACCTTGCCTGCCTCACGTAGTTACTGCTGCTGGTCTGCTGGTCTGGGCCCTGGTAAGATCTCTCCTATTTACCTGGTTTGCTTAGTTTGGGTGATCATTTACAGCTGTTGAGTGTCAATTAATGTATATTTATAACTCTTTAGTGTGGGTCATTGTATCATTCCTAAACCTAGGGTGCCTGCCTGTTCACCTACCACTGGGGAGATGCAAAACCCACAAGCCCTGGGGAGACCCATGCTACCTTGGGCTCCCCGCCCACATTGGAGGACCTGTCTGGCCACGACGAGGGTGCACAGGCCTCAGTGCTACAGCGCTCAGTTACGGAGGCCATTATGGTGGCCATGGGGTCCATGTCATCAGCCCTGTCTCAAACTATCTCACAGGCCCTACTCACACATCCGATGGACACTCCATTTACTGGTTTCACAGTGTGCCAAGCCAATCAGGCAATGGATGCTTCAGGTGTGGCACCCAGGAAAGCTTTACGTAAAGCCAAACAGACCTCCCCCCTCTGCCTCCAGAACCCCTATAACTGCCGTACCTTCGGTCGCCCCAGAAAGCGTGTCCAATCCATGCAAGAGAGCCTTTACGCGCCAGACAGATCGGGCGCGGTGATGGAAATGTGCTAGAGCACAAAAAAAGAGTGACTCTGAGTCTGAAATCAGGTCTAGTGAGGAGGCTGGTGAGGAGTATGTGAGTGACTCTGAGAGGGATTCCGCTGAGTTGGACCTTGACCTCTTTTACTCCGCTCAGACGGGGATGTCTGGAGGCGATCTGGGGCTGCTCCTTCCGCAGACGCAGGGACTGCACTCACGGACCCATTGGGCGAGCCCTTATTCTATCTGGATGAGCTCCACAATCCGAGGTCGGCTGAGTGGCTCCCCACAGACCATGTGGTCAGATGCATTGCGAACTGGGTACGACACCCATTCAGCAAGGTGGCCCGCAACAAACTTAGGGCAGGATGTCCCAGGCCTGCAGTGCCTAACAAAGTATGTGACATCCCAGAGGTAGACCCTAAGATGACCAAGTTTATGGCTAAATTGTGTTGGAACCCACACAAAAGACTGGATTTGGCACTTAGATTGTGCCAAGACAAACACCTTGATGTGTTTGGTCCCCTTGTGAAATTGCGTGACTTGGCGGAGGATGCCAGAGCCAAAAACTGTATGGTAGACCCACAGGAACTCTGTGGTTTGGTCCAGAGAGTGATTTGCATCACCGGGAGTGTCAATGCCTCCCTGTAAAGCCATCCTGTTTAAAATAGAGTCCAAGTTGGCCAATCTCATCCTCACTGAAGCTGGAAAAGTCACCCAGGTCTTATTATTTGGTGATGATCTGGGTTGCTTCTAAGGGGCATTTACTGCCCTTGATTAGGCCCAATCTTCTATAAGAAGGGTATTCCAGGGGCGGGTCTCTACCAGGGTCGGCAGATTCAGGGGCCTTCTGGCCGGCCGCAACTATTTCCAGTCCCGTGGCTCGGGACTCTGTTCTTTCAATTTCCAACTTCCAGGTTCTTCCAATTTCCAGGAGACAAGGACCCAGTCCCCCCTTGTTCCCATCACAGGGTCGACCATGGCGGTCGAGAGGTTTCCATGGATAAACCGGCTCAAGACGCCCATACGGTGAGTTTACATACACCTCAAGTTTTTTCTCATGTTTGTGTAGGGGGCAGACTCTGTAATTTTTTCCCAGTTTGGTCAAAAATTACCTCAGACATGTGAACTCCTTGGCCGATCTGTTTCTCACTCAGAGACCGTAGGTTGATCGACAAGGAATTGTCTGCCCTCCGCGTCAAGGAGGCAATCGAGCTGGCCCCTCTGGACTCCAAAGGGATCTTAAGCAATTATATTCCTAGTGAAAAAGAAAGGTGGGCAAATGTGCACTGTCATCAACTTGCACCCGCTCAATGCTATGGTTCGCTACTGCCAATTCAAGATAGAAACATAGAAACATGGAATGTGACGGCAGATAAGAACCATTCGGCCCATCTAGTCTTCCCAATTTTTTAAATACTTTTATTAGTCCCTGGTCTTATCTTATAGTTAGGTTAGTCTTATGCCTACCCCACACATGCTTAAACTCCTTTACTGTGTTAACCTTTACCACTTTAGCTGGAAGGCTATTCCATGCATCCAGTACCCTCTCAGTAAAGTAATACTTCCTGATATTATTTTTAAACCTTTGCCCCTCTAATTAAAGACCAGGTCCTCTTGTTGTGGTAGTTTTTCTTCTTTTAAATATAGTCTCCTCCTTTACTGTGTTGATTCCCTTTATGTATTTAAATGTTTCTATCATATCCCCCATGTTTCGTCTTTCATCCAAGCTATACATGTTAAGTTCCTTTAACCTTTCCTTGTAAGTTTTATCCTGCAATCCATGAACCAGTTTAGTAGCCCTTCTCTGAACTTTCTCTAAAGTACCAATAACCTTCTGGAGATACCATCTCCAGTACTGCGTACAACACTCCAAGTGAGGTCTCACCAGTGTTTTGTACAATGGCATGATTACTTCCCTCTTTCTACTGCTAATACCTTTCCCTATACAACCAAGCATTCTGCTAGCATTTCCTGCTCCCCTATTACATTGTCTGCCTACCTTTAGGTTATCAGACACCTAAATCCCTTTCCTCGGATGTTGAGGTTAGGACTCTATCAAATATTCTGTACTCTGCCCTTGGGTTTTTACGTCCAAGGACATCCATCTTCTGAGGGACCTACTCCTGCACGGAGATTGGCTGGTGAAACTAGATTTGAAGGACGCGTACTTGACAGTGCCGGTAGCCAAAACTTCTCCATATCTACTTTGATTCTGTTGGAAGGATATAGTTTGGAGCTTTACATGTCTTCCTTTTGGACTGTCCTCAGCACCCAGGTGCTTCATGAAGCTGCTGTGCCCGGTGATGGCCTGGCTCCGCAGTCAAAGCATTCGCCTAATCGTCTACCTGGACGACATCATGATCATGACTCAGGAGCGCTCTATCCTCATGCACCATCTGGGATGGACGTGGACCTGCTTAGTCATCTAGATTTCATCCTCAACTGGGAAGAATCCTGCCATCCAGGCACATGGAATTTCTGGGTTTCCTCATGGAATCGGAGAAGGTATCGTTGAGCCTTCCGTCCTCCAAGATTCAGACGGTTTGCAAGGAACTTCGCAAGGCGATCCTCTTCCGTCTGAGGATCACCCTGCATCACTTGGCATCCCCCCGCCGCGTTATTCATCCTCTTGTGTTGTTCTGTCTTTTCTCTCCTGGCTTTCTAACTGGGATCTCTCATTACGCCAGTTGTCGGCTAAATTGGTTTGTCTTTTTTGCCTCATTTCATAAAAGGGATAAACGTGCTTTGGATTTTGATGCCAGATCATGCACTCCGGAGGGTGTGACTTTCAATATTTGCAGACGTACTAAGACTTCTATTAAGTAGGTATCACATCCAACTTTCCCTTTGACGCCAGCTTTATGCACGCTAGCGTGTTTACGCAAATATGAAGATCATACCAGGCCACATCGTTCTGCATCTACGCCTTAGCTTTTCTTGTCTCAGTTTGTTTTCTATTTTTCCAACCCATATTGTTTGTTATAGGCGATTGGATTTGTTGGTATGGTAAGTGGGGCATTGTATTTATGAGGTTTGGTTTTGATTATACCTGTTTAGAGATTTGGGATGGGCTGTTGCTCGTTATGGGATGTAGATTAATGCCTATAATGCTTCTGGCCTTGATGTTTGTCTATGGTACCAATTTAACCCTTGGGCTCCTGTTCTTTATGTTTTCACAGCCTTATCCGGTCCTGTTGATGTCTCTTTCATCTACTTTGGGGAAGCGTTATCTTGTTGGAGCAGTTCCTTGGATGTTCGAAATTGGTTTCCTGTTGTGGATTAAATGGTCCTGTGTTCTCAATGATGACCTTCTACGTTTAGTTTGTCAAATAATTATGTCTGCTGGTTTCCTGTTTTGCTGACTTTTTCTGTTGTGGTGTGTTGCATCTTCAAGAAAGATGGACATCTGAGGGTGGTGCCTACTATTATACTGAGACTTGGCTGGGATTTACCTATGTTATTATGTATGCATTAATTTTCCAATCTGTTTTGTATTCTTTGTGCTATTGGTGGACAGTAAGGAAAGGGATATGCAATACTCGCCTCCGTGTCTTTAATAAAATCACGTAATTATACACATTAGACTGAATATGTGATTAAGGTAGGTCAGCAAGTGTATGCCCTGAGACAAATCATGTGATATCGTAGAATGTGACTGCAGACAAGAGTAGATTAAACTCTACACTGCTTCAAAAATATGTCCTGAATCCAATAGATTTCTGTGATTTTTCACCACTTCCAGAACTCTCTTTGACAACTCCGTTTGTTCCATGTGGATTGCAGCTATAAGCTGTTGCCCTTTTCTATCGTCTGTATACCCAAATGTGCAACAGAGGCTTGGGCTTACATCTGCACCCACTTTAACAAAGCTTTGGTCTCCCCTAGAGTACTGGCTATAAGGTGCGATTTCCCATTTACTTGCCATATGCCTCTTGGCACTACTAACTACAAAATTTGAGATCCAAAATGGCAGAGATGTAGGCAGCACTGTATCTATCCTGAGGCTAACAAGGCATTTGTACCTTGTAAAAAAATTCTGCCCTCCAAATGCCTGCTCCGACTCCCAGACACGACTTTCACCAGACCCCCTGTATCTGACTGCCATGGGGGGGGGGGAGGGGGGGGCCCAAGAGCTGGTCTATTCTTCGGGGCCCCCAAGACTGGCGGTTGTTTGTAATGTAGACGGGAGGTGAGGGAGCACTGATCTCTGTGCTCTTGTTGCTCTGCTCCCTTGAGCAACCTGCAGTGATATCTTGAGTTGGAATATAGCATCACTCCAGTCCTGACATCCCCAAATGGTGCATGAGTTAATAGGACAAAAAGATGAGTCACAGCAGCCACACTGCACCCCAGGGAAAGGATCCACTCCAGCTCTCCCAAAGTTAGGGAGACTGGGAAAAGTTATGTGTCTGCCAATGTATGTGTGTGTCTATCGGTGTATGCATATGTTTCTAACAGTGTATGTGTGTATCTGTCAATGTGTGTGTGGTGTCTGAGAGTGTGTGTCTGTCAAGGAGTGTGTATGTGTCTGTCAGTTAATGTGTGTGTGTGTCTGTCAGTGTATGTCGAATCAATTAGAGTCTGTGTCTGTCAGTGTGTGTGGTTTTCATTGAGTGTGTGTGACTGTCAGTGTGTGTTTGTCAGTGAGTGTGTGTATGTCAGTGTGTCTTTCAGTGAGTATATGTGTGTCTTTGTGTGTATGTCAGTTTTTGTGTTTCTGTGAGCTTGTCTGTGAGTCGGTGGGTGTCTTTGAGTGTGTCTGTAACTGTGCATATGTCAATGAGTGTGAGTGTTTGTGTGTCTGTCAGTGAATGTGTGTGTGTGTCAGTGTTTGTCAGTGAGAGTGTGTGTCTGTCAATAAGCATGTGTATGTCAGTGAATGTGTCTGTGAATGTGTGTGTGTGTCTGACAGAGTGTATCAAATCAGTGAGGGTGTGTGTCTGTCAGTGAGTGTGTGTATGTCAGTGAGTGCATGTCTATCTTAGAGTGTTTGTCTGTCAGTGAGTGGGTGTCTGTCAGTATGTGTCCTTCAGTGAAAGTGTGTGTTCGTTAAACAGTGTGATTGAGAGTGTGTGTGCTTAACAGAATTAAGTAGTAAGAGCCGGAGCTCTAAGAGAAAAAGGTGGAGCCTAAAGAAAAAGGAGTGGAGTTTATATAGTAAACAGGATTAGGTAGGAATAGCCAGAGCTCTAATAGGAAAAGGCGGTTCCTAAAGAAAAAGTGGTGGGTTTTACAGAGTAACAGGAAAAGGTGTGGCCTTGGCAGGAAGAAGCGCGGTCAATTTATATAAGGAGGCTGTCAAAGTTTAGTCATGCATGGGGCAGCAAAAAAATAAAAAAATACACCACTGGATTTAGGCCTAAACCTTGCAGAAGAATATAGCTGAACCAGCAAATTTGCTTTCAGCCATCATGCCATGCAAAGTGACGAAGGGAAATATGCCTTCAACAAAAAACAAACAAACAGTTTTTAGCAGATATTGCAGTAGTGAATAAGAAGATATAAACCTTGATGGGCAGACTGAAAACCAGTAAGTAGAATGTGGCAGACTTTAGATTAGATAGACTTTAACAAGGAAAACATATTAAGATCTTATGTCCCTACAGCAGGTGCTCTTTGTACTTTATTAGTCCAGAAAGATGGGATGCTATACAAGATTGTGACAGATGTTCTTCCACCTACACATACCTGAGATACTCCTATGTATCCCCAGATGGAAGGAAGATAATGGCTGATAGACTTAAGCTGCACTTTCAATACAGTTTGGGTGGTGTAATTTCTGTTTTAACAGAATTTCATCTTCTATTTCTTTACTGTTCCTCTTCGATATGATCATATTTTTATTTCTTCAATTTACTATTGCTTTGAACAAAGTAATTTTCTCAACACTGTAAACTTTCAAAAGTTTAAGTGTATACAGTTTTTGAAATCAGATCAGTATCTGTCCTATATATGGCTCCAGCTGTAGGCTTTGCTAATAGACATTGTGTCTTATGACTTCACATTTCTATGCTCCTTATAAGACCTTAAGAGATATTGTGAACAAGAAACATAAAATAACATAAATGCTGGTGTAAATGCACTTATAGTATTTTGTTTGACTTTCTTGTTCTATATGTAATGCATAATAATGTGCTGTGTTATTACATTTGCAATAAATACAGATTGTAATTAAAATAAACAATCTAGCACTATAATTACATTGAAAACAGGTTAGGTCAGCAACTGGATATGAAGAATGTAATCAAGAAAACATCAAAATCACAAATATGCCATGTCAGCAATTTGATTCTCAGTATGTGGACAAACAGACTTTTTATCATTAGAAGTTTTGGAGCTTTTCTATTTTATTCTTGAGTAAGAAATGTAGAATTTTTTTTAACATTTTAAGCATTTCCCCCTGTGATCTTGATCTCCTTAATTCAAAAAAAAGTTTTATTTCCTCCTGTGATCCAACTTTGATCTCCTTTATTTAAAAATTTTGGGGGGCGGGGCTTAACCGCATACTAGAGCAGACACCATTTCCTAAAGCTCCCTAGGCAAACTGCCAAAGTCCTCTAAACATAACGGGCATCAGTGCTCATACGACGGCTACGACCCAAAACTTACCCCTGAGTGGTATACGGAGCCGATACCTGCTGTTCTTCCAGCAATGCAGGCAAAAATGGTGAAAGAAAAGACTTGCCACTTACCACTTCCCCCAAAGCCTTGGACTCGAGGACTGGTGGAGCACCCCACAGTCCCTGGACACGAGGGAAAGCACCATCAAAGCCACAATGCTAAGCCCACTATTGGAAGTCCTAGAAACTACCGCCAGGTACGCCTTGCCACTCCCAAGGTATCGTGTCCCTGCTCCAGAGACAGGCCCCGAGCAAGGTGGCGGCCCAGGAGTCCCACACACCCATAACTGAACCCGAGGCCCTCACACAGGAGGTAGCTCAACCTCATCCCAAGCAACAGGGCCCCGAGCAAGCAGTTCAAATTTACCAAGATTTCTCAACCCTGGTAACTAAGCAGAACATTAAGACCCTCCTTGCTGATTTTCGCCAGACCTTCGCAGCTGATATTGAAGTGATCCAGACTGACTTACAGATGGTGACTGACTGGGTCCATGCCACAGAAGAGGACGTCATAGAAGTGAAACAGGTAGTGTCTACTTTAAGAGACTCGCTTCAAGAAGTACAGTAAACCCAACAAGCCTTCACCACATAAATTGCCATGCTGGATGATCGATCCAGGTGCAACAATTTTGAAATCAAAGATCTGCCTGAAGCTGTCAAATTGGATGAACTGCCACATTACCTGAGGCGTCTGGCGGCCTCACTGTTACCACCGCCACAAGCCAAAAAGCTCATGTTCGATGGAATGCTCCACCTCCTGAAATCACCTAGGGCACCAGGTTCGGCTGTAAGTGACATTCTAATTCACTGCACCCTCGCACAAGATAAAAGAGCACTTCTAGCTGCGCTGCGAGACAAGACACCTTACTTATATAAGGGCACTGGCCTCTCATTCTACCAGGACCTCTCGAGATCCACTCTGCAATTGAGACTCTTACTACTCCCAGTAACAAGCCAGCTCAGGAATTCCAGAGAAGCCTACAACTGGGGGACACCTAGATCCCTCAGTGTGGTTCATAATGGGACAGTTCACAATCTATCCTCAGTCGAAGAAGCTCCAGCCCTGTTCAGGGCATTGGGAATGCCTGCACCTAATGGAGATCAAGATGATCGCAGGAACCCAGCTGCAGTAGATCCTTTCACGCCACAGCGCTACCCGGTGATGCCCACAGGGACATGACTGAGAATCAGGGCACTGCAAACACAAGCAGCCAAGTGCTATGACCTCCCTGTTTTGTTAACCTTATATTGTTTCAAAGTTTTATTTTTGGTTTGCATGAGTACCAATGTCTAGCCACCTAATAGGGTCCCTTTACGACAGAGAACACCGTCGGGAATCTTCCACCGTCAACCATGTGGGTAAAGAGGCTGCTCAGCATGATAGGGCTCTGGCTCTGTGCCTGCCTCACATCTCCCCCCCCCCCCCCCCAACCTCCTTGGTTAGGGGTACCTCAAGCAAGAGCCAGACAATCTCCCACATATTGTGGGTGCACTGCTGCCACAAGGCCATGTACACGCTCGACTAGATGCCCTATAGGCGCATAGCACATCATCAGGTGCTACAACAAACATTTCACAAGCAGTATCCAGCCCTACTTCTAAGCTTTAGAGGCCCTTCATTATAAACCAGGGCTTTCACAGCCCCATTAAAAACCCAAACACACAGGTATCGCCCTATGACCCAAACAGAAAATCCTTGCCAATATTTGTTTGCTGCAGCAAATCATGGTTGGCCACTGGGGACACGTTGAACATGTATACTAGTTTAAAATCAGTTCTATAACCTAATTTACTTACCCCTCAACATAAGAGAGGCTACCGCACCTAGACGGAGGAACTAACTTGTTAATACCATGCAATTATATTGTTAGCTACTGTTTACCACAAATTTTACTATGTACAAATGTAGTGCCACTCCGACTTCTTTTTTGTTTTTACTTTCTGTACAATGCCGTAATGCCTCAATAAATGAAAGACTGACAAAAAAAAAATTAAGTTTTATTTTTTCCCCCTGTGATCAAACTACAGTTAGGTATATGTGAGGCTCTGGATTTTACAATATACCTTTGAATGTATGGAGTATGTAACTAAATTCAAGTATTTCAATTCAATAGTATTTCTATGTATTTGGATCCCTAGTCTCTTTATCTCCTAATGATTTAAAACAGGGGGTTACTTACTGACATATATGTCCTTTGGCTAGGGAGATCTACAATATATTCAAAAGAAACAATATTGAATATACTTTTAGTGAAGCAATTCAGCATCTATCACACTCCTCACACTCTCCACTAAATGTAAGGGACTTCAACCCCTATCGGCCTTGACCAGAATTAAATAATCCATCATATTCTCTATTTTTATACTTACCTATTTGATCATGTCTACTATATGTGGAGACTCTCTTTGTATTAAAATACTTTGTTTTTTATATTTATATTTAAAAAAACTACGGTTAACCTAACATCTGCAGTCTTACGCTTTATCTGGAGAAGGATTTGTATATAGTGTATCTGTATCACCCATTTGCTGTGAAATATGGGATAGACTATGTCTCTCCCACTCTGTACTAGGGCCAATTTGGAGTGCTGTCTTTTAGGGTCTTCCAACTCACTCCCGCTAGACATAATGGCAATGTAGGATCGAGCATTCGATCCACCCCCTTTGATGTCAATAGACCTAGCGCTTGATCCTCCCCCTATGATGCCAGAGATGTGGATTGGCCAATACATGACAGAGGAGGGGCACCATTCCCTTAAACTTTTTTTGCTCAGATTTCATATGCTCTTGAGAAAGGCTTGTTAGAACGCCGAAACACGCATCGAGCCTAGGTGCCACTGTGCCACTCTGCTTTTTTATTTTACTAGTTAGAATGGAAAACCAACAGTAATGCTCATATTTATGCAGTAATCACTTTCTTTCTTTTTCTTCCGTTGTGTAGCAGGGAACTTCTATAAATCTAATAGGGGAGGGACTGCCTTGAAGCAGTGGGTAGCCTAGAGGAGTGAGATATACTATACACTTGTCTGTGTATCCTATATTCCTTTCCTCTCTTTACCCTTACCTTCTATATATGTATACAAGATAAAAGAGCACTTCTATTTATACTTACATATTAAAGGTCTGGATTCAATCTTTTCATATTGGCCGTTGCCTAAATTGACAAATAATCCTTTTGATGTGCAGTATTTATTTGGGGAGTTTCTTATAGCGTTTAAACTTGCTTTTGAACTCACTGATCTAATATATTAGATCTGCCATTTGGAGAGCATACACAACAAGCAGAACCCTTTGTAGGGTCTAATTGAGGCACCATAGGGTGGGTCTATTTCAATTCTGTGGTGTGTGTATTAGTGTGTACAGACCCTTGGATACTGCTATAAGTAACACAATAGGGATTATTTTTACCATCACATACCGCTAGTTATTGACCCCTCTAGTATCATCAACTTTCTATTTATATTGGTGTGTTGTGCCCCTTTGTGGATCAGACACATCGTACTGTTCTATTTTCATTTGCTGACCTCCAATTTTGCCTTTGAGTTCCCACAGTTTCTGTCTGTTATATATTATGGATACAATTTACAGTATATGCTACTAGTGAAGGATAATGAGATCTTCATATTTGATGTATTAGGACTTGAACATCTAAGACTGTACCTGGTTCCCCACTCTTTCTTTTTATACTACACACTTCACATTTTTGGCACTTTTCACTAATTTGTTTGTTTTTTGTGGACATATTTATACCGCTTTTCCAATAAAATGTTACAGATTCTCTCCTACTTTACAATGATTTTTAACTGGGGGTAATCTAGTGAAAGTGAGCCATTTTTATGATGAGCTATATCTTCACTATCTTTTGACTTAATACATTTTAAGCATGCCTCTTTCTTTGGATAGAAAATGATTGTCAATTGGATATTGCATGGGTACACTCAATTGTGGTTACTTACAGGGTAACTCTTTATCCAAACATGCATACTTGTTAATGCATATAATTATTCATTGGAAAAAGATCCATTTACTAAAATGTGCACAAATATTTAGTCCCAATAATTACCTTTCATTAGCTGCAGAACTGACCTCTGTGGCTGATGAAGATCCCTTTACTTTTAGCTGAGCACTGACTTCTTTGTCCATCAAATATTTCTTGCAGAAGAGCTTTGAGGAAAAATCTCCTGTTCAAGGCTTTTCAGAGAGATAAATAGTTTATTTAGATTTATATATTTGAATAACAGTTTCCATGAACTGACTTGCTTAATGATACTATTTTGGACAAATCTTTTTTTTTTTTTTTTTACAAGTCTCTCCCAATCACTGAATGGAATAGATATATTACACATAAGCATTTTTCCAAGTGCTTTTTTTCACTGTTTAATTACAACAGATGTATGTTAGAATCAGCCAGTATCTTATTGAGCATGAAAGCACTGAAGTCCAACAATTAAAGGTGACCTATGCACCTAGGAAAAAAACAGAACTAATTTATGTTTTTATTTTTCCTTTACTAAGGAGTTATAGAGGTAAATTGTTTGAGAATCAGGCAGTAGGAGCTTTGATTCTAAGGGATGGACTCTCTTGGCAGAATTGATATTATCTATTTCGTAAACATTGAAAACCCTAACTCTGCTAAGAGAATACATTGCATAAGCCTGCCACAAAGTCAATGAACCCCATGTGGCAGGCTTATGCAATGTATGATCATATAATGTAGCTAAACGCCCATTATTTTTTCATAGATTAGGTGTTTTTTAAAAAATGAATAAAATCTGTCAACATTGAAGTTGCTCTTTAGTGGATAAATGAGTGCGCTGGATCTTGCCTATTGTATAAATTGTCCCCCCTCAGCACCCCATTTATGCATGTTCAGGTGAGTGCAGCCCCCTGCTTTCATATATATTCTATTCAAACTGTAACATATTGTTTCTTTTTATGCTGGATATATATTTAACAGTTTATAAGTTACAGCAGTATGTATATTTCTTTGTGTGCACTTTTGAGTGAAATATTATTTTATTATATGTATGTGCCGAAGTGAATTTTAGATTTTATGGTTCTCAAGTACATTATTAAATTGTATATTGTAGCATAAGATTGTTTTTTTTATGAACACCTAAAATTCAGAGCTCACTGAATCACAAGACTAGTTGGAAATACATGTTATATTCTTTCTAAAATGTAAAATATTTTTCGATTAACACATAATTACAGTATCAGATTATTGTATGTAAGCATAATTGCTTTGCAACAAAATACAGCAAAATATTTCATTTTGTACTTTTATAATGGTTAAAACTGTAAATCCTTCATCACAAGATATATCTTTTAAGTCTTATTTCTGGGAGATATGCCAAAGTGCATAGATGTTTTTTTGCTAATATTTTACATGTAAGCATCCATGTTGTGGCTACATAATTGCTAAAAGACAAGCTTAGACATCTAAACGCTGAATACAAACAATTACAGCGAATAAGCAATTTGTTCTCATTCATAAAATGCTTATAGGCAAAATTGTATAATCTCGTTTATCTTGTTAACTAGAGACAGAAGTTCAAATACACTCGGGTGGTCAGTTTATTTATTTATATTTTCTTATGAAGTGTATTACCGGGAGTAATATAGGATTTCTGTTTTTTCACGTGTGTCAGTATAACATACACAAATGTACAATTATGATATAATTATCCTTTTTATACACAACATTCACTTATTCTCAAAATGTTTGCTTGATACATTGAAAGCTGGTGACTCTGTTTGTTTGCATAGATTGTATATCATTCAAATTGTACTTTTTTTTTCTATGCTAATTTTAGATTATTTAAATGACACAGAACATAGAGACCACACTACTTAATATTAGTGCATAGAATGTGTACATGTCTAAGATAAATACTTCCATGTACGCAAAAATTATTATTGAATATTCACTCACCATGTTGGTGCCAGTGTTCATGTAATAATGACTTAGTACCTTTTGAAATATTTATAGACATACATACTGCATGTCAATAACACTCAGTTTCAAGTTCAAAATATTTTTGTTGTTTCTCTTTACAGTACATCAACATCAAGCAGTGAAACAACTACACAAAGAAGGAGAAACTACAATGTATCTATAGAGGCCTAGAGGGATAGCTTATAAATGCGTCTCCTGCGAAAATGTACTTTTTCAAGATATGAATGTGTCTCTTGAATGCAACAAACTCATTGATGCTCTACCCCTGAGGCCTCTGTATGCACAATGTAACCTTTCCTTATGAAGCAGACTTGTGATAGAGTATGGTGTTCTTGTTTATACAACTACAAATAATCTTTTATATTATCTGTATGAAATATTAGAAGACAAGGCATATTGCTTTTTCACTGATAAAATGAATAAACATACGAAGCAGCAACATTATTTAAATTGACATATTTTATCTTTACAAGAAGTTCTTGTTTTATCATTTGATGCCAGCTACATACTTCATATTTTATATAAATGTTTGCATTTATTGGGGTGTATACATTGTATATTAAAGCTTAATGCACAAAAAAGCAGTGCCCCTTGCTCCTTTTTGAAATGTTGGGCCCTTACATTATTCTTCACTTTCCTGTTAATAGGGGGAAGGATGGGGAGGGACTATTTCCCAGGCCCTTTCTGGGAATTATTGGGGTTCATGAGGACTCCACTTTTTAATTTTAAATGTCATATTTTAATTATTTTTTTCTTTTCCTTTTGTTGTTGTAGCCCTCAAATAATTAAAATTGATCTAGGTTGGTGTTGCTATAGTAATTGTGCTTCCATCCAGTAAGTAAAGTTACCCAAAGTATCTGTACAATATAAGGTTTTGCAGGTTGCTATAGAGCTAGAGAAAGGGAGGTCTTTTTTCCCTCTCCATAACTCCTAGTAATGTGCTAGATAGAGTAGAAAAGAATGCCATGTACAGTGGTACAGAGAAAGAGAATGGGGCAAGAATAGTGCAATATTTTTTTGGGGTTCCCTTTTAGCACCAGAGTAGCCAGAAGGTAGATCCTCAACTGTTGTGCAACTCACATGATGTTTTGCCAGTTGGGGAGTTACCATTTTCCTATCCATGCAGGGTTGCATTTGTAAAAAGTGTTTGTGCGTTTTAATGTAAGCATGTCTTTGTATGTATTATATGTGCGTGTTGTATGTTTTGTGCCAATTTGAATGCAATGGTCTGTTTTTATGTAATGTTGGCATTTTAATACAGATGTGCATTTGTAGTGTGTGTTTGTGTGTAGTTTGCAGTTTTGCATTTGAATGCAGGGGCTTGTTTGTATGTAGTACTGACATCTGAATGCAGGTATACTTTTGTGTGTAATATTGGCATTTGACTGCAGGGCTGTATTTGTATATAGTGTTGGTGTTTGATTGCACTAGTGTATTTATGTATGCATTTAGTAATGGTGTTTTGAATGTTGGGACATATGGCATATAAACATACACTGCCACACACATAATGAGACAGATACACATAAACACTGACACCGGGGATTTTTCCATTTCACATATTTAGACCCAAATTTAACAAACAGGTTCTTACTATAACGTGGTATTTAAAGAATATACCCAATTATCTGTGATATCTGGACCATAGATATCATCTCTCTTAATCTGGTATCACAATTCTGATTAAATAATGTGTTAAAATATTCATAACACATTCATTCATAAATCTATATATTATTATTTTCTTATTTTTAAATTTACACTTTTTTATTTAGATTTGACATCAAGAGAATACATTATTTAATTTTATATATACATGTGCCTGATGGTTATATATATATATATATATATATATATATATATATATATATATATATACTACAAACCCTTTCTGAAAATACATTTCATTCACGCAAGCTTCTTTGTCCATATTTCTTAAGTATATTTTCATGTCATATATACTTAAAAGCTGGCCTTTTAATAGTCCATGAGGACTAGATAGTGGAATGATGCTCTAGGTTGTAAACCTTTAAAGTCAATCTTTTCAACCGCATGCGTTATTTTTGTTATATTTGTTGTTATATCTTTCTTATGACTATATGTGCCATTGCTACTATTAATCTATTGTTATGAAACATGATCATGGAATTTGAATAATATTCTGGAAAGAAAGACAGAAGGAAAGAAAGAAAGACAGACAGAAAGAAAGAAAGAAAGAAAGAAAGAAAGAACAAAAGATGAGTAGCAAAATAATATTAACAACAATTATAGAAATATTTGAGCTGCTGATACATTTTGACGTTTGACCATTTTCCAAAATAAAACCAGTAAAATTAAAAATGTTATTCTTTCTTGGTTTTATATTTTACTTTTGCAGAGATCACCGCTACATGGTTCTAGATTTAAAATAACTTTTGTGATTTTACAGAACAACAGATTGCAAAAATATATGGATTAAAAATCCTAGAAGGATTTCTATATATGCTATCAATGTAATCTCTAAGCTGTCAAAACTGCACACTGATATGGGCAGTTTGGCATTTTCAATGAACTCTAGGTCGCTAAGTACACATTGAATAAAAGTAATATAACTACACATCATTAGAGCTAGTTAAAATGTGGATCTAATCTAAATATAAAATGTGCAGTAACGATATAGAAATGAATTACCTACTTTTAAATGCAGGATTTTCAAATAATGTCGTGAGCCAAACAGTTTATATTTATATAGAATCATTACAGAAATTAGTAAAGTAGTGCTCAGCAAATTATAGCCTTTTAAAAATGAAAAACTGACTATGAATGTATCTATTTTCTCTGTATGTTACTTCTCAAAGAACATTTGATTTGTTAATTCCTATGCAATGTCTGCAGCTGTCTAACTGTAGTGAAAGTGACCAAGTAGAATCATTAAAATATTATTTAAAATCAATGCATAAATGGAGAAGGTTAAACACATATAAAATTATATATAATAAAAAATACATTAAGTAAAACATGGAAAAATAGAAAAAGTAGGTCAGATTCAATATGCATCAACAGCATCTACAGTGCGACACTTATTCAGCATAATTCGAAAATATGTTGTTTTTTTTTGTAATACTCATGTTATAAATTATATTTAATGTAATATTTCTCTGAAGGTCAATGTGTTTATTACCCCGTTACAGCACTGTATAATTTCAGGAAGTTCTTATATAATATTAATATTATTAATAAAAGATCTCCATAGTATAAGTCAATATTGTCTTGTCATCAACTAATGTAATTTATGACGTATAAACCATTTTCTATTTTAACAAAAACAGGCAGTAAATCCTAATTTTGAATACATGTTCCTTTTAACCGGTTAAGGACAGAGACAATTGTACAAGTTCTGATCAAAACAAAACATAAAAACAACCTGGAATTTGTGCTATATGTCTGTTTAACCATAATTCACCTCTTTCATATTAAGTGAACCCACACTTATTATATATCATTTTGTTCAGGAGAAATAGGGATTTCATTTCACATCAAATATTTATATAAGAAAAATAATTTAATATGAATAAAATGTATGAAAAAAAAATTGAGACATTAAGAGATTCTTTTAGTTCTGAATTGCATTTTAACTGTGAATGCCATAATACTGTTAGCTTTTGCTGCAATACAATGTACATATTTGTATTCAGCTATATCTAACGAGTACAAAAGTACTTCCATGTACAGGTTTTATGGTTTTGGACAGTTACAGGGTCAAACATAACACGTTACATTTTTCAGTTTATACACATTGAAATTTGCCAGATTAGTAATGTTACGCTTGCGACTGTATAGTAGCCCAGCAATGAGAATTACCCCCATGATGGAATACCATTTGCAAAAGTAGAGAACCCAGGGTATTCAATATGGGTAATGTCCAGTCTTTTTTAGTAGCCACTTAGTCACAATCACTGGCCAAAATTAACTTTCATATATGTTTTTGGGAGAAAAATGCAAAAAACAAATATGAACATGATTTGATCAGGATATGCACTAATATTAAGTAGTGTGGTCTCTATGTTCTGTGTCATTTAAAGAATCTAAAATTAGCATAGAAAAAAAAGTACAATTTGAATGATATACAATCTATGCAAAATATTGAATACCCTGGGTTCTCTACGTTTGCAAATGCTATTCCATCGTGGGGGTAATTCTCATTGCTGGGCTACTATACAGTCTCAAGCATAACATTACTAATCTGGCAAATTTCAATGTGAAAAAACTAAAATGCAAGCCTTATATTTGACTCTAACTTTCCAAAACACTGTAAAACTTGTACATGGGGGTACAGAGGCAGTTCAGGGGCAGAGGCAGCAGCTTCAGACTTGAATACAATTAAGATTTTACCATATTTAGGGAGGGCTAGGGGGGCTAGATGGTGGTTTTAACACTATAGGGTCAGGAATAGATGTTTGTGTTCCTGTCCCTATAGTGTTCCTTTAATTTGCAAGCACTATATTTAACCCTGTAACTTTCCAAGATACCATAAAATCTTTGCATAAGGACAGGAATGTTAGTTTTTTATTTTCCTGATCAAATCATGACAGCATTAAATGGATTCTATAGTATAAGGAATATAACTTTGTATTCTTTATACTATAGTTCCCTCTACCTCTCCACTCCCTCATGCCCCCATCAGCACTGGATTGACACTCCTCATTCTCTGATGTCATTTAACAAGGGGGTTGGGATAATGCGCATGTACTATAATGCTTTATGGGGATTTAACTGATGCTGAATTTCCTCATGCCGAGCGTGAGCAAAAGTCAGTTAGCCACCAAGAAGTGCCTCTAGTGGAAGTTTTAGTCCTACAATGTAATCATTGCAGTTTCTCTAAAACTGAAATGATTTACATTGCAGGATTAAGAGGGACAAGGACACTGCACCTAGACCACTTCAAGTAGCTGAAGTGGTCTGGGTGCTATAGTGTCACTTAAGTTATTTGGTAATATTCAAGCTTTATATGTAATTGTATGGAAACATAATACATATTTAGATACTAGCTAAAAGGTACACAAAACATGCCTGAGCGGAAGAAAGCAAATAAATATCAAAATCAAAGATTCCCAAAACAGATGAGCAGAACATCAATTGGTTATTCAGTCCTACTATATCTCATTCACATGGGATATCCAAGAAAGCCCCTATAATAGTGAAAAAAAAAGAGTTCAAGATAGCAAGACCTATAAAAGGATATATCCTTCTACCATATATCTTTACCAATTATGTGCCAATTGCCTGGCAGAGTAAGAGACTGTGACAACAGGAATGAAATATGTATAATGTCCACAGTTGTAGTAAATTACAGCCACAAGAATATCAATGATTGGTAGGTCATGGTGCTATTGTAGAATTACCTAAAAATCACATAGACTAGAAGACATGAGAACGGAAACAGGAGCAGGGAGCTTGGAAACCACTAAGATTTCTAGTTATGAATGACAGAAGAAAAGCAACTTCAAATAGGAACCCCGATTAAAAATACAGATGGTTAGAACAAATAGTGCCACTAGAGATAGATTTAGGAATTCAATCATTATACATAGCCACCAAATATGGCACAACTCCCTAAATGGCACATGGTAGAAAAGTTCAGACACTGCTGCTTATGACAGAACAATATCCTGTTATCAAAAGAAAGAAAATCCAAATCACACTTTACTGAAAAATTATGCATTTGTTTAAAACAGAATTCTCACTGCCTCTCTGCATTTTATTCTATATCCTGTAGGCCTGTTGTTAAGTAAACAATAGAACTATAACTGAATGTAAGAAAAAGCAGAGCCTAATAGCACTTACCATATATTCCTTGCTTGAAAATCATCGAACAAAAGAAGATCATTTGAATAGTGGGATAATGCCATGATGGAGAAATGTGAAACCTCAAAAACACAGACACTACCATATAATGACTAAATTTTACAAATATCAGGACCTTACTCTAAGAATCTTTAGACTAGTCTTTGCATATACACATGGCATAAAGCCATGTTGCCATATGCATTCTTGCATGCACTCATTGCCATTCGGGATATGTTCAGGTACATGACAGTTTTATTGTTGTAAGTGTTAATCATACAGGTACCATTTTATAATTACATGTGATAGTATTTGTTCAGAAATATTGATAATATTAGTAAAGTATTTTATTACATATCACAAATGCTCGTAACATTTCTTACACATAATTGACTAGAATATATAATATTATATACCATTTGTATATCAAGACACAAATTGTACATAGATAAAAATATGTTATTGCTGTTATTAAGTTTCCCTCATTACTTTAATTAAATAAACTAGAAACAGGCCACCCTCACAACAATGAGTACATATGTATGTATATAAACTGCAACTGAAATGTTGCCCTGAATTTGGTAAAAATGATATAACCTTTGCATGACCCTGTATAGTTTTTATGTACATTTTGGCACAGTCAGTTATTTATTGGTGTGTTAAGCTTTTCCTCGGCATTATTTTCTTAAAAATAAAAAAATAATAACAACAACAAAAACGGTTATGCTTAGAATTACACTATGCTTTTTTAAAGTGTACCCATATTACTTATATGTGCTCATCCCCATCAATAAAAGAATTGCTGAATTTGTATGTATGGAAAAAAGTCAGTTGTATCTTATCTTTTATTATACTTTCTTTATAAACTGCATGATATGAGAGTACTGTAACCTTACTATGTATGTAATTTCTATTTTCCTGGTTTTCAGCTGAATTGTAATTCATCAACATTTTGGGTTGTTGGCGTAGGGTTGTCCAAATTCCCTAATTCTGAATAGCTTTATGACCAAATCAAGAAGCAAGCAAAAAAAAAAAACAACAATAGATGAGTCGGTTTGGTTGTTTGTAATTCGGTTTTCTGGCCCTGGCACCCCAAAACACCATAATTGATGATTAATGGACAAACACTGAATCAAATACGTGTATAAATCAAACAATAAAAGGCCAGAGATCATCCATGCTTATTGCTTAAAATTCAAACCAAATGCATAAAAATAAGAGAATGCTTGAAAATAAATAATATTTTATAAAATATATATATTGCCAAAATACAGTATGCAATGATACATTTTTCATGGGACTAGCATAATATTTCAAAGATAAGCTTTAGAGAGTTTTCCTCTCTTCTTCAGGTCTGAAGTAGAAGCAATACTGATCAATCCAATACTGATGTTGGAGAATGGCTTTTTCTGGCTATTCTCAGCCAACCTGCACCTTTCACTTTCAGGCACATCTTCGGCTATTTATGACACCCTACCCCTTCCCTTCTTTAACATCAGTTGTTTTAAGTGTTAAACTCTATCAAATTGATGAGGATTGCTTCAGACCTGAGGAAGAGAGGAAAAGTCTCAAAAGCTTGTCTTTAAAATATTATTTTAGTCCAATAAAAAGGTATCATTGCATACTGAAATACTCTGGTATTTTGGTATTTTGTCTACTGGACTAATACGGCTAATCCAATCTCACCCACAGATCATATATATATATATATATATTTGTGTACGGGATTATGGAAAGGGGCGTGTATTCCCAATAGGTTTAGTTTTAACAAATAATAGTCGGTTGAGGTGTGCCGAAACCGACGAGAGGCTAGGCCTGCAAAAAAGAGGGCCCGCCTGGTTATGATGAACTGATAAGAGGGTGTGGTGGGAGGGGAACTTCCGGATCGACGAAGACATGTGAGTGGGGACTAGTTAGCTTATATAGGGCTGTAAATCCCTCCCACAATTTCAGGCAAAAGCCTTCTATTTGTGTACGGGATTATGGAAAGGGGCGTATATTCCCAATAGGTTTAGTTTTAACAAATAATAGTCGGTTGAGGTGTGCCGAAACCGACGAGAGGCTAGGCCTGCAAAAAAGAGGCCAAAAAGTATGTAACGATTATGTCTTTATTAACATCACAATGGTAACATTATTTAGACATTCTGTGGAAAGCGAGTCTGATCTCTTCCTCTGGGTTTGGAATGTACCGGATTTCCAGCGTCCCATTCTTTTAATTATATGTGACGGGACATGGCTACTAGAAGCCGTGGTGGCTGCTCCGATGCGAAAAGAATGTCCTGAGAAGGAATTAGGATTGAGGCCGAGTCTAAGTAGTAATGCACGTATGTACAGCATAAAGTGTTTAGTAGTGAGTGGTTTTCCTCGTAGGGACAAAAGCGGCAGTTCTGGATTCCTATTCGGTTGACTTAACAATTTATCCAGCACCTGAACTGGGCAAAGTTTAGAACCCGTGGGGAAATACTTGATCTCCACGGGGGGACCTGTTTGATTAGTTTTTGTACGGGGAATTGTCAATATATAATAATCATTAATTTTGTACAAGTTTCTCTGTTTAAGGCAAGTGTCTGTGTCAGTTACCTTTTCTACTGAAAACTCCTTGGGCCGTAGGAACCCGAAAAAGGCCAAGTAAGCTGCGGATTTAATTATCAGATTAGTAGAATTTTCAAAGGGGTTTTTATCTAACAGCTTAGAGATTCTTTCGAAGATGTTACCATCGATTGGGAGTCTTACGAGGGTTTTATGGTTACTTAGTCTCTGTATACCCTTAAGAATGTTTTTAATTGGGTATGTGGACAAGAAAGGGGTCTTGTCTGGATAGAGCGTAAGCATGAAGTGTTGAATGCCTGTTAAGTATAGTTTGATGGTATTGTATGCGAGTTTTAATGAGATGTGGCAAAAAGTTGAAAATGCCACCATAGTTTCAACAGAAAATCGATTTATTATGTTGAAGTTGCGTACAAAGTTATTGAATATCTCAAATGCCCTATTGTAAGCCTTTTTAGTGTTAGCTGATAACCCGGCCTGAGCTAGAATTCTACTGTGGGCCAACAATAGATTTAAAGCATGACTAGATCTCTGAACTGCGGGGGAGTTTTGGGTTGTCTGTTCGCCGTAGGGTGAAGTAGGAAAAATTCCTGCAAATGGAAACGTGACAAAGCGTCAGCTGCATTGTTGAACATACCGGGAACATGTATACAACAAATGAAAAACTGCAAGTTCGCCGCCAACCAAGTGAGCTAACTCACCAAGTTCATTATAGACAGGGACTGAGATCGGCCTTTGTTAATTATATTGCAGGCTGCCAAGTTATCTGAATAACACCTAAGTGCTTTGCCCCTCCAAACCTCACCCCAAATGTGTGCTGCTGCCACTATGGGAAAAATTTCGAACAACGCTGAGGTTTTGTCGAAGTTATCTAGGGAACTAGTCTCAGGTGGCCAACTATCATAAACCCATTCATCCCCAAATATTGCTGCATACCCAACTGAAGCGGCGGCGTCAGTCCAAACCACTGGAGAATCATCGGAGATGGGAGGGATGAATAACGACCTGCCATTCCACGAGGATAAGAACAGTTCCCACATAGCTAGGTCAGCCCTTGCAGAACTGTCTAAACTGATCTTAGTGTCATCGTCAGGGAGGCCGTGGAGTAGCGAGAGCAACCTGGAGATGAAAGATCTGCCTTGCGGGATAATACTCATGGCAAAATTAAGAGAGCCCAAGAGAGACTGTAACTCTTTCCTGGTGCATGACCCAAGGTTGGTGCAGGTGCGAATGTAATCTAGAATCCTATCTACTTTGACCTGAGGGAGGCTGGCTTGCATGGTTTCCGAATTGATCGTGATACCTAAGAAGGTGATTTCAGTTTTAGGACCTTCTGTCTTATTAGAGGCTACCGGAACACCTAGTTCCTCGAATAAGGAGAGTGCCTTCTGCAGGCTGAGTGGTGTGCAGTAGTGAGGTTCGACGAACAGAAAGTCGTCGAGGTAGTGGATTACTACTGGGCACCTGCACTCGTTGAGTAAAAGCCAATTCAGGGTCTCTGCGAACATATCGAAGAGTTTTGGGCTACTTTTGGAGCCAAAGGTCAGCCTGGTTGCAAAATAGTATTCCCCTTGCCACTTAACTCCGTGAAGGTGCCAGAGCGACTGCTTAATGGGTAGCAATTTGAAAGCATTAGAGATGTCCGTTTTGCTTAACCAAGCTGCCTTACCGAGGTTAATGATGGCCTGAATGGCATCGTCTATCCTAGCGTAATGTAGTGAGAATTCCTCCGATGGAATAAGGGAATTTAAACTTGGGGAGGTGGAAGAGTGCGGTGCCGAGAAGTCGATTATTAACCTCTTTTTGTCGTTAAATTTACCCGTGGCTATGCCCAACGGACTTGTTCTCCAGGACGTGAAAGGAGGTGTGGTGAAAGGACCTATCATGAAGCCGCTACCCACCTCCTTATCGAGGAGAACCTTCAGAGAGGCTGGGTCAGACAATGCTGAATGCAGGTTAGGGCATTCTAGTGTGCCTGGAAGGAGTGCTACAAAACCTGTGTGAAAGCCTTTGGTGAAACCAGAGAGGAGAAAGTCCGCCAAGTGTGAGGAAGGATGTGTAGTCAGGTAACGTTGCAAATTAGGTACGTTTATTGGTGTAATTGCCTTTTTCGGAAACAGTTTGTTCGGGCACATTGCTTTAGCGTGAGCCCTGAAACAGATAGAGCAAACATGGAGCAACCTACAGGCGCTATAAGTACACCCCCCGTCATTAAAGTTATTGCAGACTTGCACTTTCCCAAGAAAAACTATAGGCCTGCCTAATTTGTCTTTAATATCCCTCTGACCAGAGTAGTCTGAGTTAGCAAAACTAGTAGACGGAGCTACTGCGGAACTGGGACAAAAATTGGAAGTGTGAGAAGCTGAAGCGCATATTGCACATGCTGGTGTCCTAAGCCCGGCGAAATGTCTACAAAATAATTCAGTGTCCAACTGACTCCAATCGGTGGGAGCGTTGAACTGTGCCAGTGATGCGGCTGATCTGGCTGAGAAAGACTTATGGTAGTCGTAGAACGCATAACCACCGTACTTGTAGGCAAGGTCCACCAGCTTGTGCAAGTATAAGTCCAGCTCTTCCCTGCGGAGTGGAAAAGAAGAGCAAATTACGTCCCTATACAACCCAAAGGCTAACACGAACTCGGGAATATTGAGTTTTTTGTTGAGCCTAGGGTCTCTAGCTCTCATCACCACTGAGATATCCTCGAAAGTGTAAGACCTGTTCTCGATGATATCCTGTGATGCGATGAGGAGGGAAGCTAAATTAACATCTTTCCCTTCAAGTATGTCCCGTTTAAGGTTCTGAGGGATCAAATGCACCGGATTAATTATGCTAGATTTTTTGGCGGGAATAGTAGTGGGGTTACCTCCGGAGCCGGGCTCTGGTTGCACCAGCGGAACCGGGATTTCAGTAATGTTGGTCTGGCCGGAGGCTTCCAGGGTATCCAACCTGTCGCCTATGCTGGCTACGGAAGCCACCAAAGAGGTCATCATGCCCCGAAGTTCTGCCAGACTACCCTGGATAGTACCGTCAGAACTAGGGCCTGGCAAAACCTCCGCATTTTGGGGATTAAGCAAACGGAAGAGTTCTGCTTTCCTGGCAGTAGCCGGGAAGGGAATGCTCCTTCTGTTCAGCTCGGCCGTGATCTTTGAAATGGTCCAGGATCTGTAGCTGGATGAGGCACCAGGCTCTCCTGGCTGGACGCTAGACCTGGACGGGACGCTTGCAATAGACTGTTCATCGTCTTGCGCTGAAGCGGTGGACATGCTATGGGCATGAGAGAAAACGTAGCGTTAGAAGGAGAGAGAAGGGAAAGCTTAATTAATTGTTTATTTATTTAATTATTGAATTTGTTTTGTGAGCTGGTTGGCTAGCTAGTGCCGTAGTGGCGAAGCAATTAGACTAGGTTGATGACAGGTGAGGCCCTACTAATTGCCAAGCGGCTTGAGAGGCTCTATCTATGAGTTGGCGCGAGGGGATTTCGTGGCCACTGAGCGTAGTGGCGGGGCGTTGGCCTCTCGGTGAATTGTAAGCATAAGACAGATTGGGGGTGACAGGTGAGGCCCTCTCTATGCCACAATGCGAGGCGGCTAGCTATGATTTGGCCCGAGGGGCGTGGAACCTCCGAAGTGAGGATGGGTGATGGCCTCGCGGGACCACTAACCTAAGGCGAAGAAGCCGGGGGAAACTACCGCTATTGGGCTCCTAAAAACCCTGAAACCAGCCACAACTAAACGGGATGGAGAAAATAGCCACGAGACTGAACGTGTTCGAATAAAGAGCGCTAACCTTACCTGAACGAATGAGATAGCGACAAGTAGTAGCCCAGACGACCCACAGAGTCAAAATACCCCTGTTAGCTTGTACTGCGGATGCCCCGAATTGTAGAGAAGGGACCCAGGTGACGTTTAAGAGAATACAAAAAATAAAAAACAAAATTCAGGTTAGAAGCCCCCCACTGTTTTTTTTTTTTTTTTTTTCAATTTTAATTTTTTTTTTTTTTTTTTTTTTAATTATTTTAATTATTAATAAAATACCTGTAAGATGATGCAACTATAATGGCAGAATTACCCCCGGGGATATAGGAGGAGAGAACGCAGAGGAGACCCAAGAAGTCAGTAACCACATGAAAATTTAGAGTCCAAAAGGAGCCAGCCAATTATATAACCAATTTAAGTGACCAGAAGCATTCATGTGAATTCATGGCAAACAAACCGTTCCCCATGCCCCCCCACTTGTACCCCATATATATGAAAAAACTAATCAACACAGGAAATATCAAGCCTTGTTATTACTAATGCCAGCGTGCAGCTGCCCACACAGCTTTAATATATAGGGTGGTACACATGAAAATACTCAAACGAACATTTAAATATGCAAATGCGTAATTAATGAGACCGGGAAGGAAGTAGCCGAAACGGCATGCACACGAGGATGGAAAGGCAAGCGTTT